>NC_073691.1:184397449-184575254 GCF_029784155.1 Uranotaenia lowii
TAGAATTTATTGTTTTCAAAGCTTTGAATCTCAAGAATATTTTAGCATAGTCTGTATTATTTTTCAGAAAATGATTAATGATAAATTTTCTTGCAGGTTGATTGATTCATCAGTAGGAAGGATTGGTTTCAAAATTCCTCAACGACAAATCACCAAAACTAGAGGAAAAATACAAAATATGACAAAATATCTTCCAAAACAAGTTTTTCAAACAAAGACAACAAAAATGTGCAATATGAATTAAAACAAATCCATAATCAGTAGAATATTTTCTCGGCAATCGCTCGAGTTGAACATTCGGAAGAATTTTTTTGATATTTTCGACCAACACGGCTGGATTTCACGCCCATAATATAGCCGAAACTGCTTCTGACTCATCCAAATAAAAATAATTAAAATTTTAAGTTTTAATTCAGTTTCAAATTTGTCACTTTGAGTCTGAAAGTTTGATTTTTATTTCAAAAGCAAGCTGTTAATCTTCATTCAGAATGGTTTTGAGTATCGGAAATTAAATCTTCATCTCATGATTGTTTATAAATTTAAAAAATTATTTTTTTGAACATTTTTAGCAGGTATTTAAACAACCTTTTTTCCATAAATCATTTGTTGCAAATTTACTTTTACTGTTTCAAACATATAGTATGATAGCATGAAATGCGAAAGCAAAACAAAAAAAAATGTTCAAATAGCTTCACATCTCAAAATCTGATTTTGATAATCTGATTATAAATTGATATATAAGTTGAATAGTTAATTTTTTTTAGAAATTGGAGAATCGAAACCAGAATTCACAATTCAAATACGAGTTGAACGTAAAAATTCAATATTTTCGAATTATCACAAAAGGCGTCACAAATCAGAATTAACGAAGTAATTATTTTCAGAAAATTTCAAATTAAAAAAAGATTTTCTTTTGATAGCCAACAAATACCACGAGTAACTTCGATTTCGTAGAAAATAGTTATATAGACGGTTAATTTTTGTTTATTTTTCCAAAGTCTGCATTAATGAATATTCAAATGAATATGAGAATTTTAATGAGAGTTTTAATATGAATTGAATATTGGATAGTTTTCTAAGCATAAGTCAAATCGTTTAACAACCTTCAGCTATGTTGTAAGGGGAGTTAAGATGTTAAATACTAAATACTGATAGACTTTATTTTGCGCTGTCAAAAAATTTGTCATTTATATTCTTTATTTATTTATAAAAAATCCAAAAACTGAAGACTTAATTTTTCTTAAGTAAATGTATTTCTGAAACTTGAATATCGAGGCCAAATCTGAATCCTTTAGTAAATGGAGGATAATAAAAAGATCAACATCATTAAAAAAAATTGTGGCTAGTTAGTTCAACAGTTACTAAAGATTGGTTGGTTTTATTCGCAATTTACCAATTTTTAAATATCCACCAAGTCTCACGCTGATATTCAGAAGCCCAGGAAAAAAAATATTTTGATAACATGATAATTATTTTCAACATTTTCTTGTCTCAACGAGGGATCCGTTTTTAAAACTGATATTATTCTTAAAACTCACAGATAATCGAGCTACGAAAATTTAGCTTTTTAGCAACATTTTCTCGCACGGAATATTGTAGCTTCACATATTGAAGTAGTGAAGTAGAATATCAAATGCAGCAAACTGATAAAATTGGTCAAAAGTTATTACTACATTTCTCTTATTTTCATTTTTTTTAAACAAACTGGTTTTCTGCGGCGAAAAACTGGATAAAATTTAAAATCTGATGTCAAGCGTCAAACCAAAGGCCCGCCAATTTGAATTAGGTCGACCGGAATCTTAACTGAGTATTTTTAACGACTCTTAAACATATATAACTTAAAAAAAGGTACTTTGATTTTTTTAGTTAAAAATTAATCCGTACACCCTTGAAGTATAAGTATAAGTATAAGTATAAGTATAAGTATAAGTATAAGTATAAGTATAAGTATAAGTATAAGTATAAGTATAAGTATAAGTATAAGTATAAGTATAAGTATAAGTATAAGTATAAGTATAAGTATAAGTATAAGTATAAGTATAAGTATAAGTATAAGTATAAGTATAAGTATAAGTATAAGTATAAGTATAAGTATAAGTATAAGTATAAGTATAAGTATAAGTATAAGTATAAGTATAAGTATAAGTATAAGTATAAGTATAAGTATAAGTATAAGTATAAGTATAAGTATAAGTATAAGTATAAGTATAAGTATAAGTATAAGTATAAGTATAAGTATAAGTATAAGTATAAGTATAAGTATAAGTATAAGTATAAGTATAAGTATAAGTATAAGTATAAGTATAAGTATAAGTATAAGTATAAGTATAAGTATAAGTATAAGTATAAGTATAAGTATAAGTATAAGTATAAGTATAAGTATAAGTATAAGTATAAGTGTAAGTAATATTGTGTTGGAGACTAGCAGAAGATCATTCATGAATAATGTTTAAATGGAATCAGAGAATTTTCTTTGATTTGTGTTCATACTTATTATAAGATGCTTGATATTAAGTTTGGTAAAGGACAGGTTATATCATATCGATTCCATCACACGCCCTCATATGCATGGTGAGGAATTCAAACATAACAACATTCTCACATTAGAAGTGAATATGAGTTTTAAAAACACCGAATTCTTAATGTAGCCCACAAAAACGGTGGCAGAATGTTTTACACTGAAGATAATAATCCCCAGTTTGGATTAACTCAATAGATTCCCCAAAAAAAAAAACGATCACCGGACACGAGAAAACCGCTTTATAAAATCTTTGAGACTAGGAAAAAAATGCTAAATGCTAGATTAAGGTATTAAACAACGATAAGTTATGTCCTTCCATTCACCTGGTTCTGTCTCCTCCCTCTCCTTCTTCGTTTCTCGATGGTTTAAGAAACTTCTAAACTTTTAGAAAGGAGGAACTATCTTAAAAAATGGAACAGGTTCCCTCGAAACAAAAAAAAAAAGAAATGCGGGAAAGGGAAGCTCCCGTCGCGATGGTCTAAATTTTGTATTTAGAGTTTTTGCTTTTGAGGGTTTCTAACTTTTTCCCGAGTCCCCCTGGCTTGGTCCCAGGATGACAAGCCTAAGGTAACCTGGTAATTTATGGACAACACCGAAACCGTTCGAAGGTGGCGGCCTCTAAGTCAGTTATTTACCGAGAGAGAGTCTCCGCCGGGTCATGTGCCCTCTTCTTCTTCGGCTAAGAAAGTTCCATGTTTTTTTTTTGGGTTGGTCCGTGTGATGAAACCCATATGAGTTTTACCAGGTTGCTTGTTTTTTTTTTCATTTTGTAGGTTCCCTTCTGCTTCTTCGTCTCATTCTACTGCTTCGGGTGGGAGTGGTGAGGCCAAAGTCTCTCGAAGCCTACTGCTACCCAAAACCCCCGGATTTCGAAGTGCTCGGCCTGCTGCCATCCAAAGATAAACGGCTTTAATCAAAGGCTGCTATTTATGTTCATAACTAGCAATTAGTTTACTAGTTTATTGATGTTAGTCCATTTGCCTGATGGCTACCTCTGGCGGTTGTTGGAATCGAATGACCAGCGAAAAGAGGAGGGAGAACTGAAGAAAAAAAAGAAGAAACAAATCCTTCTCCCGTCGATATATCTCCAACCGATCGGAACACGCAAAAACAACAGTCATCGAACCGGAGAAATGTGATCGGTTCAGCAGAAAAAAAGCAAGAATTCAATGGTATTCGGTGTTTGTGTCACCAGCAAAAACCCAACTGAAGACCAGAAGAAGGGAAACGAACCTGTCGGCGGACTCCTCCCGATGATATGAAACTTTCCCAGATAAGAACCCATCTCCGGGCCCGATAATGGCGGAAGATGAGCCATCTGAACCGGGAGAAAATTATATGGAAATGATTATTTCTTTATCGAAAATTTGTGTGTGTTTCATTTTTAGTGTTATCTTTTTTTCTCATTGTTTTTTTTTTCTTTAGTTCCTGCTTGGTTGTTTTTCGATCCGTTTCCATTCCAGTGAGCATCTGGGGGACTGCTGCTCTCTTTTCCATTTTTATCATTTTGGGGTTTCCTTTGCGGTTGCGGATAATCGAGATGCACCCCTGCGATACAATTTTTTTGTTTTTTTAAACTCTTTTTTTTTTCAACCGAAAGGTTTCACAAGCTTGAGCTTTTTTTAAAATTTGTTTTAGATAAAAACTTTTTGCACTCCAAAAAAAAAATTAAAACAGAAAAAGCGGCCACGAAAGGGTCTATCCTGCAAAGAACCAAATATCATTTAGATGGGGCAACACAACCACTAAAATGCAAAAAATGTATCATAAAAACTACGCTTAATTGACAATGAAAATCGCATTTTGCGCACAAGATCTGTTTTTCGATTCCCGCCATTCCCCTCGTTGGCAAAATCTTGAAGATTCAAAATGTCCAGATCCAGGAGTTTTGGGTTTCGTTTCCTGTCTCTTCGATCGGTGCGGTGCGTTCGTATTTTTTTTCCTATAAAGTGTTTCTGGTACAGATTCTTTTCGTCCGCCTTAATTTCCAATGACTAGAACGAAAAGAATAAGAAAACTTCGCGGCCATTGACTCGAGATGTTCTCCAATTTTATTGTTTCGATTGACGGCACCAACAGCAAACCAGATTCCGGATCAGAGCACTTTAATCCATGAAGCGAAAAGCTCTTCTGAAAGGAGGAGGGGGAGTAAAATGACATTACGAGACAAACCGTGCAGAAAAATAACCAGCACCAAGAAAAAATTGAAAACAATATCAAATCGACGACCATAAATACGATGGTTTTACAATCCGTCGACAATTTTTGCACCCTCTTCCGACCATTAGCCGGTGGAAATCTCCTGGCGGTAATTCGACTTTCTTGGCATGCAAGAGCCAAATCATCCCCCCTTTCCTTTTTGAAAATGGCGAATAACGATAAAATAATTCATTCAAATTTAAGCATGGAAACATAAAGTTTGTAAAATAAATCTGCAAATCTTGATCTCATTCCTTAATTTTGTCATTTATTTTTGGGTTTTTCAGATATTTTTAATCGCACAGATAGTTTGATAATGAAAAATTTCATGTTCAATCAATGCAGAACTGGTCAGTGTGTAAAAATGGTTTAATGCAAACATAGGTATTAAGTTCAAGTTTCCCTTCAAAGTTGTACGAAAAATTGTGTCATTCTTTTTAAGTATATTGATAAAAAGGGGTCAAATAAAAATAAAATTTATTTCATTATAATTCCTTCTCCTTTTAAATGGATTTTTTAAGGATCCATCCAAACATGCATACAGGTTTATTTTAAAAGTTTTTTACAAGAAACTTGTTGTTAAATTTCCCAAAGTTAAAAAATAAAATCTTTTTCAAATTTCTGTTTTCTTTTATTTTAACTTCAAATTTTGTTCCTACTATCCTTCTAGGAGTGACCAAAGCTAATTCGAAAGCGAAAATTTTCTTACTTGTTAATACATTTGACATCATTCTGAAAAACGCGAAACATCAAGAATTCAGAGTTATTGAGTTTTTAAAATACATCGATATGTTTATACTGTTGAAAAAAATGTAGTGGGTTATGAAAATTTAAGGCGTATGTATGTATTGCCTTTCTTCACTCGTTTTAAATAACAAATCAAAGACGCGAAATACCTAATCATAGGTAAAATTCGACTATAAAATATAAACAAATTCTCAATAGAGACTTTGCTCGCATTCGAGTTTACCGATATCTTTAAAAATTTAATAATGATTTAATTGAATAATTGATCCGAAAATTGGGTTTCACTCAGACACAAAATTAAAGTAATAAACACCGGTTTTAACAATATGACGAATATTTTCCAGATTACCTACATCAAATGTTAATCACATTTTCAATACGTTCAGATAAGGATTGTTCGACCTTCAAAAAAAGATTGATCTCCATTCAGATGGACGGACGAAGGATCGTTCCATCGGAAAAGTCGAAGCTTGAGGATCGATCTCTAAATGATAATCCATTTTTAACAAGAAAAAGAACTTAAAAAAGAACACGAAGTTTCAAAGATGCGTTAACTTTCTATCTTTAATAGAAATTCATGCTTATAAACGCTTTGATTTTGATACTTAATTTATTGAAAAGTTCCAGACAAAAATTACAATAATCCAATCTAGTTTTAAGTATAAAAATCGACTTGATGCCTAACAAATGGCACTCTTTTGACATAGAATCGGTTATTAAAATTTGGTACAAAATAACTTGACTCAGCAAGAAAAATTATTCAAAAGATCGAAAGATAGAATTGAAAATGAACCGATTTAATTGATTTTTTTGATGCCAAAAGCCTGGTTCAAGTGAAAGTGAACGTGAAAAAAATATTATTTTATAAATACACTAGCTGACCCGGTGTGCTTTGCTCCACCTGCCAAAATTCAATTAAATTTGTTAAAATAATCAAAATTCAGTTTTATTGCCTAGACAGCGTTTCAAACAAAATTTTAACATAATAAGGAAGCGAATGCCCTCAAAACAGAAAAAGCAGCACCTAAAGTTTCCAACTACAGTTCAAAGATGTTTTAATAATATTTTCTTAAAATTGATCTCTAGGTTTGTTTTTCAAGATCTGAAAATTTTACTCTGTTTTTATAAGCTTCAAAAAGTTCATAGTGATGTCAAAATGTATGTTCTAATGATATAGACTTCCAGCCCTTTCCCTCTGCAAGAAGTGCTACTATTATAATTTTTGGTATCTAAATGACGCAACATTTTGCTTTATTTGTCTCATAAGTTTTCAAATTATAGCAAATATAATATGAATAAAAATCTTCTCTCCAACTCTACCCAGAAATAAAGAAAGGTCTCAAATTTTTCGTATACAAACAACCTCTCTTCCTTTTGCTCGATAAATTCTCGATTCATGTCAACAAACTTGTATGGAAACCCTGATAAGCTTTCAAGCTATTCAACGCAATTCATATGGAGCGCCCTTTGTTCCTCCCATCTTATTTAACACTGCAATGCAGACAGGTTTGTAACACTCATTTATAGACATGACACAATACAACTTGAAGTAATGCCAAACAGTACCTGGCGCCTTTTTTACTGCAAATTACTATACTTTTAATTGTTTTAGCAATAAGTGTAAATAAAATTCATATGGATAAGCTGTAACCCAATGAATCAAGGAAAAGAATGGATTTTAAAAAGTGAAAAAAATATATTTGAATTTTGTTATTCAACTGAATCACAGCAATTTTCTCTCTTTTGTGATGAGGGTCCTTTAAAAGATTTCAATTAACTGACCTGATCATTTCATTAAGAATCGATTGAAAAGTAGATTTTAAAAAATTGAATGGATCGAAAAAAAACCTGTCCATGCTTCGATGGTGGTATGAACATTTTCTAGAAATTCGGGCAAAAATCACAAAGAACCTGAAAAGGTAGATTTTTGCGCCGAGAAGATTAACAGTTATCAAAGTTTCTTTTGCTTCTATTTTTCAATTTCAATCATCATTTCAATTCAGATACCCCGCGCAAGTGCAAACGGATTTCACCATAGTTGAACTTTTATAAATCGAAGAAAAAATTAAAATCCTTAAAACAAATCAATTTTCGATTGTTGCATAACTAAATCAGTTCTCAACAAACTCTTCTTGAACGTAAAATATGCAAACATGCTGACAAAAAGATATTTCTAAGCTAACATTTGTCCCGTAATGGGGAAGTGAAAACACAATGCATTTTTTTAACCTATTCATAGACGCGAAACATAGTGTAAGCTTTGAAATGAATTCAATACTTGCTCCAGTTTGTTTTATCAAATTTTATTGATGAATCTGAAGTTTTTTAGCAGTATAAGTTTATGTATGAATAGCCCAACAATTTATAGATCAAGAAATGATTTATTATTTTTTTTAAACGTTGAACGTTGTGATCTTTCTTAACTAAAAACTATTCCGGAAAATGCATATCCTTACCTTTTTTTTTTTTTTTTTGAAAAAGTGGTTTATTTTATTGATAAAATCCAAAATTTCTCTACATTCGGACTTTGAAAACATCAATCCTCTATTTTAAAGGACAGGCTCTTGTTCAGCTCAGTGTCTGTTCATTTTCATCGGATTTTGTTGTTGTTCTGAAAATTTATTTGGCGCTTGATACATAAGTATTCAGTTAAGAGCATGTTCAAAAAATGTTTTCGATCTATTTCTGTTGAAAACATCTTATTCTTTTTTACTGTTTTTGATATGCATCAAAACTAACCTTATAGGCGTATTGATTTTAAAATTGTATGTAAATCTTCCCACTTCAAACGTCAAACAATCATTTCATATTTTTTGGCATCAATTGCTGCTTTAAATAACACGAAATCAGAAAAGTTTTAATTTTTGAAATCGTTTAAGATGTTTTTGATTCGATCGGCAAAATATCAATCTTTGTCATATCTAGGCGTCATTCATTAATATATGGTGTGGTGATCTAGGAATAGAGAAGAAAAAATCACATCTAGGCTTCATAGCGCCACCACGTGCATTGAAAATATGCTTGGTTGAGAAATATGCGCCCAAATGTTCCCAGTAATCAGTATGCTATGCCATGGTTACTATCCTATCGCGACGTTTACTCGCGACGCCTCGACCTTGGAGACGAAAAACAAACCGCCCAGCGCCCGGCGCCCAATGGAAAAAAACATCTCGAAAAAATGGAAGCCATGACTTTTATTTTACTTAAATAATTACAAATTTAATTATTATGGGCAATTGATGCGACTTTATGTTGTTTTTATTCGATATAAACCGATTCGCATGGCTACAGAATATTCTAAAAATAATTTCATTTGAATTGTTTGGGTCATTTCGGAGGAGTAGTACTACAAACACCGTTACAAGAGAATTTTATATAATAGATAACTCAAAAATGCTGCACAACTATCACGTGTAACATGGAGGAATTGATGAGTAACGGTTGAAAGATGAAATTGCAGCCGGATTCGATCCTTAAAACCTTCTTAAACTGTTTTCATTTCGATTCCCTCGGTTTTCACCATGGAGATTTCATCGTGACGGGGTAATCGGAATAAAAATAGTTTAATAAGGTTTATGGAAACGAGTCCAGCAGGAATTTCATCTTTAACCATTTCCCTTCGATTCCACCTTGTTACCAAACTTAGATTCGTAGATGTTGAGTTATTAATGATAAAAGATTTTGAAGAGTAAAGAAGTGAAATGGGTCTAAAGAATCCCAATTACAATTATAAATAAAATAACAAATGAAATTAAAACACAAAATTTAGAATCAAAGCGACATTCAAAGGAAAGCAGCAATTCTAAAATTGATTATTCAAGTCCCATTATTTAAATTACTGTTATAACTTTAAAAACAAAAAAAATGTTTTTCATGTGTTGTGCCGAAAGATTTTAAATATAATAAGGATTACAACTTAAAATTGAAAATTATTTATTAACTTTTTGAAAAAAAATGTAATGAAAAAAATTAAGAAGATATTGTGAAAAATTCATCGAAATGTGACTAAAGTGTTCTTCGAAGACATTAATTCATAATGGAAATAATTGTTTACGATACAGAATCAAAAATCGGCAATGAGATGAAATTGAAAATATAGAAATATGCATGTTTAGAGAATCGCTCAATGAAATTTTGCAATTCAACTATGGGAGCTTTTTTTGATAATAATAATTTTAAAATGGTCATTTAGTGAGTCATATACTGAATTCAGGGTATTTTCTTTAACAGTGGATTATTTGAAAAAATAAATAAATAAATCAGAATCGAATCAGTCTTATCAATCTTAATCAGTTGGAAAAGTTGAAATTAGAATTTTAAATCTAAGTTTTAAATTTCAATAAAAATTCAATAGAGAAATCCAGTTTTGCCGGTTGATCGTTTTCAGTCACAAGATAGCGTGTAGTTCATCCATCAACGAAATTTCAACAAAGACCGAGAAATTAACATTAA
This sequence comes from Uranotaenia lowii, assembly GCF_029784155.1. NCBI lineage: Eukaryota > Metazoa > Arthropoda > Insecta > Diptera > Culicidae > Uranotaenia > Uranotaenia lowii. The sequence continues at coordinate 184,407,369 of NC_073691.1, forward strand.
TTTTCGTTAGTCAGATTCATATTTATGCTTATAAAGTGAGCATTCCAGATTGCCCGGTTTTATATATTTTATTCCCAACAAAGCCCTAGAAAACTTGTAATTTAAAAGAATTTGGAACGCCTTTCTACTCATTATTTGCTTTCTCCATTTTTTTTTAAATTTTTTCAAATTCATGAAAAAGTAAATCTATCCTTCGTTAAAGCCGTCACATATTTTAATGAGGAGATAATTCTTCCTAATTAGAGAACATAAAGCTCGATTCGTTGGAAACTTTAGAAATATTTTCTTTATTCAACAATTTGAAGAAAGTGGTGTGTTATTCATTGTAGGGTAGACATTCCAAATTTCCCGAAATTTTCTGTGTTTGTTTTATCCTTTTCGTTTTTTTGGGAGTTTGAAACGAGATTTCAGATTTCAAATAAAAAAAAATTAAAAAAAAAATTGTGGTTTTAGTCACTTTTTTTTACAAATTCTTTATTTGAAACGGCTCATACCTTTAGGCTTTAAGGAGCCAAACTCAATTGACTTTTTTTACAATAGTTTGCTTACTTCTAGTTCACTTCACTTTTTTTAAGGGTAGGGGGGGGGGGTAGGGGGGTCTTAGGGTCTAATACTTTCAAAATATCGATTTTTTTATTTTTTTTATTTTCTTATTGTAAAACATTTCAAGAGTCTTGTGTCAAATTTTCAAGTCAATTGAAGCAAAACTGTAGAAATTATAGGCCTTTATCTCCTCCTATCTAATACTGCAAGAAAGCAAGAGCAGAAACTTCAAACGCGTTTTTCTCGAAAGCACATTTTTAAAGTCCGTGGACATCTTCATTTGAAAACTACTTATCCGATTCTTTTCAAATTTGGAACATATTTTCTACATACAAAATACCAGACCCCAACGTTTTTCTTTTTTGTTTTTTTTTTTTACTATGGGGAGATTTCACAGGTAAAAATGGTGGATTTTTTCGTGAAAAATCGTAGTTTTTACTTCAAACAGCCACAGAAATATCATAAAAAATTTTTTAAGTTAAATAAAAACGTTGGTGTCCAGAAAAACATCTATTAAAAATATTTTGCTCTGATTTTTTGACTTCAGATGATTCTGTGCTGAGATACAGTGTCCACCGCAAATCCTGTTTTCTAAAAGGCATCCTCGAAAGTGCTTCGTCACCGGCTCATTTTTCGATATTTTTCTACGAAAAATTACTAAATGTTCTTTTAACAATGCTATGTATAATGCAAAAAAATTTAATACATTTGTTTGAACGATAGCTCGAGAAAAAATCGTGAAAATGGTGTTTTTTTCATACCCGTTAGCACCCAGACCCCAGACCCAGAAATTATGCAATTTAGGGACATCCCAATATATAATGACCTCCCTGAGCCGGAGGGGCCCGGAGAAAATGCCCCTCCCCCACTTTCATACAGCCTTGCTCAGGACAGTCAAATCCAAAAAAAAAAACACAACACCAAAAACAATATTGAAAAGATATATCTTTTTAAGGAAAATAAGAGTTTCCTTTCGTCAGAAAAATGTTATTTTGCTTAGAAATGTCTAACGCTGCCAAAATATTTGCCTTTTGCATTAAAAAAAATAATGAAACTTATCAAACACTGAATCATTTGGAGTCGAAAACTAAAACTGGTTGACGAAAACTAGACAACATTAAAGGTTATATAAAAACGATTTACTGATGATCGAAAATAAGTGTTTATGAGGTAAATCTATATTGTGATTGTTGAAAACCACTCTTACAATAAGAAAATAACTTTTTTTTTTCAATTTCGTAAAAAAATGACAACACATAACAATTTTCCAGATAATATGCTGAAATTATCGTTTTTTTTTTTTCCAGATTCGTGACGCGGTGTTATTCCAATTTTTTCCCGGTACTCCAGGTCTCCCAGTTTTGCTAGCAAACCTGGAAATGTCTCATTTTTTTCGTTTGCTCCGAATGAGATTATCTCAGTAGCAGAACTCAAATGTTACAATATTAATGACTAAAAAGATTTTTTTTTCTTTTTTCAGGTACTCATTATGGATTATTTCACACAAATACGTGAGTATATACTAAATTTCAGCAAAATAAAATCATATTTTATTTAGCCATTAATCGACGTGTGTTTGTCTTCAAATTGAAATTTTTTCAAATTTGATTCATTCACGCTGTTCTGCTATAAATTCGAGATGATGCAATGTTTTTTAGTAAAACCTACTAATGCAATTACATAACAACTCACGACTCAAATCATCCAAACGATAACCTCTGGTTTCAAAGTTCTGCGCATTGAATTCCTGAAACGTCGACTGCCAATGTTGAACTTCTTATCTTCCAATGAAATGCATTGCGTTCTCGTTGAACTGCATCGTCGTGGCTTCGTTGCTCGTATCACACAGAACACTCACATTTTTAATTTAAAAAAAACCATCACCAATTTTTTGATTTCATTCAACCAATCAAACACAGCAGGCTTCATTGTAGCCATTTTTTTACCAACCCCCCTCACTGGCCAACTTTGGTTGCGGTTTGAAACCACCATTTTCAATCAATGGCAACCGAGATCGAATTTTTCCTTACTTTCAACGAAAAACCACTTCCTCACTCGAGAAAAAATCTTTCCACAAACTTGCCCTAGTGAAATTTGGCCCGAAACTGACAAAACTCTTTCGACGGACCAGAATCCCAAAAATAAGAATCCTTCAAACTCTTTGACAGGAACCATTGAAAAGACCAAACGATTCCAGTCAGTCAGTCAGTCAACGTCAGGGTCACGCGGATCGTTAAGCTAAATTACCCTTTTTCGGAACTAAAAAATGTTTAAACCCGAAACAATACGTTACATCTGAACAGGAAAAAAAAACCCAAAGGTGTGTAGGCGGCCACTAAATTGCACCTTTTCGAAGAAAGAATAAACTTGGTGAAAAAATCCGGCAACAGACGCATAAATTTGTCGCATCCGCCAGTTTGACGTAAGAAAAGAGTTCCAAGGATCCCAACAACGAAGAAAGTAGGAAAAAAAAGGATAATTGCAATCAATCCGTCGAGGTCATTCGACGTAATTGTTTGTTATTGCATACCTGAAAGAAGTATATTTGGTGACGATGGAACAAGTCGAGGACCTTCCACGTGGTTTTTCTTTCTTGCCGTTGACATTAGGTTTGGAATAGATTGACGTTGGTTTGGAGAAAGAAAAATGACGAGAGCAAAAGAGACCGAGTTCTTTTTTTTATTTTGCGTGTACATTTCCGACCATGTGAGTTGGTTGTTGAGTTTTCGATGAGGAAGTTTTCCGCTGGATGCCTTTGAAGTTTTTCTACCGGAGTTGGAACCTGTGTTGCGAAGTGTTGCCAGATGGTAAGTTCCTGTTTTATTAAGGTTTTCCCTGCAAACAGAAAGTCACATTAGAAATGATTGCTCAAGTCGTTAACAACGTTACTGCGAATCGCATTATTTTTTTTATTTACATAGTATTCCGTCTTACGACATAACTTGACGAACATAATTCCTAAAATTCACTCGGTCCATGGCAACCGTTCTCCAATTTCTCGGGCACCCTACGTTCGCCAGATCACGCTCCACTTGGTCTAACCACCTCGCTCGTTGCGCCCCCGCTCGTCTTGTTCCTACCGGATTCGTAGCGAACACCTGTTTTGCAGGACAGTCGTCCGGCATTCTCGCAACATGTCCTGCCCAGCGTATCCGGCCAGCCTTAACCACCTTCTGGATACTGGGTTCGCCGTAGAGCCGCGCGAGCTCGTGGTTCATCCTTCGCCTCCACACTCCGTTCTCCTGTACGCCGCCAAAGATGGTTCTTAACACTCGTCGCTCGAATACTCCGAGTGTACGCAGGTCCTCCTCGAGCAATATCCATGTCTCGTGCCCGTAGAGAACAACCGGTCTAATGAGCGTCATATACAGGTTACACTTCGTGCGAGGGCTAAGTCTTCTCGACCGCAGTTGCTTGTGGAGTCCATAGTAGGCACGACTTCCGCTGATAATTCGCCTCCGGATCTCACGGCTGGTGTCATTGTCTGCGGTCACCAGTGAGCCGAGATAGACAAAGTCTTCGACTATCTCCAGCTCGTCGCCGTCGATCGTGACCTTGTTATTACTGGACAAGCGGGTTCGGTCGGTCTCGGATCCGCAGGCCAGCATGTACTTCGTCTTGGACGTATTAATCATCAACCCAATCCTTCCTGCTTCGCGTTTCAGTTTGCGGTAGATCTCCTCCACCGCCACAGATGATCTGCCGACTATATCAATGTCATCGGCAAAGCAGATAAGTTGACTGGATCTGTTGAAAATCGTGCCCCGCATTTCGCCCACCGCTCGTCGAATAACACCTTCTAGCGCCACGTTGAACATCATGCAGGATAGACCATCACCTTGTCGAAGCCCCCTGCGCGATTCGAATGAACTCGACAATTCACCCGAAATCCGCACACAGCACTGCGTTCCATCCATCGTCGCCTTGATCAGTCTGATCAGCTTCCCGGAAAAGCCGTTCTCGTCCATGATTTTCCATAGCTCGTTACGGTCGATCGTGTCGTATGCGGCTTTGAAGTCGATGAATAGATGATGCGTAGGGACTTGGTGTTCACGGCATTTTTGGAGGATTTGCCGTAATATGAATATCAGGTCCGTCGTAGACCGTCCCTCCATGAAGCCGGCCTGATGACTTCCCACGAATCTGTTTGCTTGTGGCGTTAGGCGGCGGAGTAGGATTCGGGACAACACTTTGTAGGCGGCATTGAGGACAGTGATCGCTCGGTAGTTCTCACAGTCCAATTTGTCGCCCTTCTTGTAGATGGGGCATATTACCCCCTCCTTCCACTCCTCCGATAGCTGTTCAATGTCCCAGATCCGGATTATCAACCGGTGTAGGCAATCGGCCAACCTGTCCGGGCCCATTTTGATGAGTTCCGCTGCGATGCCATCCTTTCCAGCCGACTTGTTTCTATTCAGCTGGCGAATGGCTTCCTTAACTTCACTCATCGTTGGGAGTGGCTCGTCTTCGTCGTTGGCTACGCCGGCGATGTACCTTCCCCCACCGTCTTGATCTCCTGCATGTGCGCCGTTCAGGTGTTCATCGAAGTGCTGCTTCCACCTTTTGATCACCTCACGATTGTCCGTCAGGATACCCCCGTCCTTATCCCGGCACATTTCGGCTTGCGGCACGAAGCCTTTGCGGGATGCGTTGAGTTTCTGATAGAACTTTCGTGTTTCTTGGGAACGATGCAGCTGCTCCAGCTCCTCGAGCTCCTCCTCCTCCAGGCGGCGCTTTTTCTCCTGGAAAAGTCGGACTCGCTGCCTCTTCCGCTGTCGGTGATTTTCCACATTTCGACGGGTGCCTCTCTGCACTACTGCCGCCCGCGCGGCATTCTCTTCGTCCATCACCCTCCTACACTCCTCGTCGAACCAGTCGTTCCGTCGAGATCGCTCCACATAACCGATGACGTTCTCCGCAGCACTGTTGATGGCTGTTTTGATGGTATCCCAACAGTCCTCGAGAGGGGCTTCGTCAAGCTCGCCCTCTGCCGGCAGCGCTGCTTCGACCGATTGCGCGTAGTCTGCCGCGACCTCAGGTTGCTTCAGTCGCGCGATATTTAACCGAGGCGGGCGCCGGTTTCGCGTGTTGTTCACTACGGAGAGTTTTGGGCGCATCTTCACCATCACCAGATAATGGTCCGACTCGATGTTGGCGCCCCGACAAGATCTGACGTCGATGATGTCCGAGAAGTGCCGGCTGTCGATCAAAACGTGGTCGATCTGTGATTGAGTTTGGTACGGTGATCTCCAGGTGTACTTGTGTGGGAGGCGGTGCTGAAAAAAGGTACTACGTACGGCCATTCGTTTGGAGGCGGCGAAATCGATAAGTCTGAGGCCGTTTTCGTTGGTCAGCTGGTGCGCACTGAACCTTCCAATTGTCGGTTTGAATTCCTCCTCCTGGCCGACCTGAGCATTGAAATCCCCGATGACGATCTTGATATCATGTTTTGGGCAACGGTCGTATTCACGCTCCAGCTGCGCGTAAAATTCGTCTTTGTCGTCACCGGTACTTCCGAGGTGAGGGCTGTGCACGTTGATGATGCTGATGTTGAAGAACCGGCCCTTGATTCTCAACCGGCACATTCGTGAGTTGATCGGCCACCACCCGATCACGCGCTTTTGCATCTTTCCCATCACTATAAAAGCTGTTCCAAGCTCGTGTGTGTTGCCGCAGCTCTGGTAGATGGCACGACCATCTGGGTACGTTCGTACCGTGGAGCCCTTCCAGCATACCTCCTGCAGCGCTACGATGTCGAATTTGCGGCTCTTCAATTCGTTGGAGAGCATGTGGGTACTGCCCACAAAATTTAGAGATCGGCAGTTCCATGTTCCAAGTTTCCAATCGTTAGTCCCTTTTCGTCGCGTGGGTCTTTGCCGATATCCATCCGAAATTTGTTGTTCGTTATTCGTTGCTTAAGTTTTTTTAGTAGTCACAGGCTCGCAAGGCCCGCAGCTAACCCCACTATCTCGCAGGAGGACCGTCGTGATGTTGCTGTTTTGGGTCCCGAACACCACCAGGACGCTGTTGCACTCCGTACGCCGCCCCTAACATGGAGAACAGACGCGTACGAAGCCCCCTAACTCATTCTGCATGCGACCAAAGCATCCACCGGGGTTGGGTACCCGATCTCCGCTAAGGTTGCTCGCACCCCAGCTAGCACCACGGGGAGGTAGAGAATCGGAGTTGCAGACAAGAGGTGATATGACCACTACCCGAAGGTTGGGTGTATGGGGTCTCGAGTTGCACATTGTCTACTTCACTAGCCACTGCGAATCGCAATTCCTTCCAAATGAGTAAAAGTTCTTTGAAGAAAAAGTTACTAGAAGTCGGTTTAAGTTAAGGTTGCCAGAATTTTTTCCACTCCCATCCGGGCCTAGCAATTCCGGGCATTTTCTCAAAAAAAACCTGGCAAAATCCGGGCAAAATTTAGGTGTTATTATATATAAAAGCGAAGGAAAAATGCAAAAAAAAAAAATGAAATTAATATTTTATTAATGTAATTGCAGACTTCCAAAAACTTTTTGGAACACTCAAATATTTAAAGGTTTATAAAAGTAAATCAGCGAAATTATTTGAAACAACCGTTGAAAATTTTCATACCGTTAATCGATTTTGCTGAAACTTACTCAAAAACTTTGATTTTTTTTTGGTTTCTTTGTGAAAATTGTGAAATCCGGGCAATATCCGGACTTATTTCTCGATATCCGGGCAACCGGGCCGGACCAGACTTTCTCGAAATTTTGCATCAAATATCCGGGTAAACCCGGATAAAACCGGGCAATTTGGCAAGCTTAGTTAAAGTCGAATGTGATAAAAACTCCACCATGTTAGCCGATTCTGAAGACGATTTAGCTCAATTTGTTCTCCCGCGCTGGCTTCATGAGAGAAAACAGCCAAGTTTTTTTTTGCAGTGCTTTATCTTGGTGATTTGGTGACCAAAACTTGCTTTCAAGGTTCCACATATTTAAAAAAAACCTTTCATTTGATGAAAACTGTTTTGATAAAAATATAAACCAATTAAGATTACACCAGTAACGATTTCAGAAATTATTACAATATTTATGATACCTTATTTCAACAATTTTTTTTGAATAAATGAGAATAAATGTATTCAGAAATTCACACCGTTGTATAAAACGCACCCTCATTTTTGGCCTTAAAGTTTTGGCAAAAACTGCATTCCATACACCTTTAAATGCGGTAGTTAGCACTAAATTTAGCCTTTTTGAAAATTAACACCTCTGGCTCCAAAGAGCTTATCTAATAATTTTTTTTATTAGTTTGAATGAGTTATGGTTTTGACGTGTGTGATTAAAAAAAGTATCAGAGGGTATTTTTATGGTACAGTTTTAGCTTGAATTTATTATTTTTTACTATATTTATTTTATCGAAATAAGAGAAAATGTCTTTTCAGTTTTCGTAAACAATTTCCTCACTCAATCATGGGATAAAAATTTTCATATACAAAATTCTACATGCTTCGGCTTTGAGGAAAATCGTGAAATTTCTTAGCAGGAGAACATTATAAAGTCAAGTCAATTCTTTGTGTTCTTGTAAGGTTAACTTCTTCTAATGCATTGTATGGTCAAATCTTAATAATACTTATCATAAGCTTTCAATTTGTTAAAGCATAGTTTCTGCTCCAATCAAATAAGCTCAATCTTTCCAACTCCTGAATAAATTCATAAATTTTTGCCATTAATGGGAATAAATCGAACTTCCGAAAATAAAGATAAAAGATTGAAATTTTGCTGTTCAAATTTGATCCTTAGCGAAGTTCAACTCCTGATAAAAAGCAATGATAATTATGTTATACTATAAACCAAAATATATGGAACCCCCTGTAATTTTTTTACGGGAAGGTTACATGATTTTTGATTATTTTTTCTAGAAACTGAATCAAGTTTTTTTTATTTATCAAAACTTGCAAGATAAACTTCAACTCTATTTTATACTTGGGATTCTCTGCTGAATTGTGTATACAAAATGATTTTGGTTACAAATTTTAAAATCTCAAAAGAACTAACAATCCACATTATAAGTCCACTTTGTCTGGAAATTTGAATTCCTCAATCCTCTTAACCCTCCAAAGCCGTTCGGGCCAATATGACCCGAAGCGCGAATGCAAAGCATCTCACTTAATCATTATTCCAATATACTGAAGAACTGAGATTTTTGGGAGACCAAATATGTTCTATGAAATTGATAGCCAAATTAACGAGAAAAATTTGAGTTTTGAAAATCAGTTTATTCAGAAATGAGATACAGCAAAGCGAAAACAAAATTAGATGTCTTTGCTCTAAGTAAGATTTTTTTCTACCGGAAAATCTGGGTTAGAGTACAAAATGTTTATTAGGCCCCACATATTTCAATCATTTGCAAGGTTAATCCGACTTGCAATTAAAATACCAATTTCAAATGATGATTCTGATTCTAAGTTTCCAATTCTGGATAACTATTTTGAAGCTTGGTTATGCTTGAATTATGCATAAGGAAATAAATTAAAGAACTTCAAATCTTGATATGAATCAACATTATCATTTTTTATCATATTCGATAAATTATTATCTTAATATTGGGAAAAATTTTGATTTAAAAAAAAACATTACATTTCAATTTTTTAATGATGAATCGAACCAAAAATTAAAAATACTAAACTAAATTCAGATTCCTAAATATGAAAACCGACAAACTATTTTGATTTTGATAGAAGAGGATCACTACCTCTGAGATAAGGTTGACCTCAATTAAAATATGATATTAAGAAAATAATTTCTATCAGAAAGTTAGAAAGTTTTGAAAAACTCTAACAAAACCCTGAACCTGGGAGCAGTTTCGATGTTTTAGCATAAATTCTGAGTCATGACGGTTACTCTTAAAAAACATTACTCTGTCAATTAAATTTGGAAAGAAATTAAACATTTTTATTGTTAAGAAGGATACCTCGCATGCCTTTCCTGGACCCTCAGGGTAGGGAGAGGGAGTTGAACCATCTGTTCCTACGACCATAAAAATATCATTTCAAGCTCTTTAGGGACTTACAATCAATTTAATTCTACCGACATTGAGGAGATTTTTAATTTTCCTAATAGATTAGAATGGTAAAGAATTTGTTGAAAGGTTTCAAAAGATTTTTTTTAAATCATTTTTGAAGCCCCTTGATGGAATATTTTAAATTTGGGCTCAAATGGAAGGGAAAAGCCTGCTTTTTAATAGTGCCAAACTTAGCAATGCTAATTTTATATTATTAAAGTTTTTTTTTCTAAATAATACGCCATCAGACATCTTGTTTAATTCGGAGACCCGTTGAAATTTTCAAAAATTTCCAGATGAAGTTTTTGAATTAGTAATGTGAATCATACATAAAAAGAGTTAAGTGAAATACTGCCGCTCATAGCAAGTCCGTCCCATTTGCGATGATGACATTTTTCAGTTTATCGCTGGAAACACTTTAGTTTCATCTGTAGTTTCAAGAGAAAACTTTTTTTTTAGTACTTTGTTCTGATGAACATCGAAAAAAACCTCAAGAAATTTTGTCCCATTGAACAAATGATCGCAAGTCGGTCCCATATGGCATAAATCATCGCAAGTCGGTCCCACAGCCATAAGGGCCCAGCAAATGATTTTCAACAGAATCAAAACAAAAAAATAATCCTTATAAAGCGAAAATCTTTCATTGGCCGTAGCAGTGACAGATTTTGTTGATTACTTTGATAAAAAACGCATACAAGTGCCGAATTAGCGTTGGACTTCATACGATTTTTCAATGTCATTTTTCTCACTTCAACAAAAACGCAAATGGGACGGACTTGCTATGAGCGGCAGAATATTGGTTGTAAGTTTTGGTACAACACTGTTATTTTCATTTTTCAAATTATATCTATACACATTTTCTAAGTTGAATTGATCAATATAAGTTCAATTAAAGCCCGTGCTGAACAAAAATTTGGAATTTGATGAAAACACTTTTAATAAAGTTCTACCCACTGATTCACCATCTTTGATTTCGTCTAACGACCTATTCATCCGTCTATAACCTTTATCTTAAGATGTTCCTACAAAAAAAGGACATCACTTTTCACCGGTAAAGCCGATAAATCAAGTTACAAATATAAATTACAGTGATTTATTTTTTCATGAAATGAATATCGTTAAAAAATCTACAAAGCCCAGACAAATAAATACTCCCTTTTAGGACCTTCATTCAAAATTTAAAAATTTTATGAAATCTGTGAATATTTCAAATATCTGTGTTATGGGACACGGATTCTGTGGTGAAAATTTATTTATGAAAATGCATTGGTTTAAATGATCTTTTTGGTCTTGATGATTTTTCGACTCCGCTTTGCATACTTTTTTATAAGGTGCCGATGATTTTTCGGGGGTAGGGGGCAAGTTTGCCGAAATCACAGATAAATCTGTAATCTCACAGAATTTTTATAAAATTTTCACCACAGAATCCGTGTCCCATAACACAGATATAACACAGACCATTGCAATGGTTTTATGTTTTTATCATCTATATCAAATAAACCGAGGATTTTCTTAATGTCATACCTTAAAATTATGCAATTCAGTAAACTAATTTCTACTGAGTTGTTAAAAAAACTCAAAAAAAAATTTAATCGAAAAATGATCTTAAAATTACCAGCTTTCAAGTAAATGCATTGATATTTGAAAAGGCTCTGAAAAACTGAAACTATCTGCACTTTAAAATTAAAACAAGAGATAGATTTTTATTTGTTCCGGTCTCTATAAACTTTCCAATCCACTTATCATTTTTTTTCTGCTGAGACTGAAACAATTTCTACGGATCATTGTATGTAAAAGTAAAGTTTATATATCACTTTTTTTACTTCTTTTTGTGGGCATGATCTTGAAAATATACAAAAAAAAATATATATCTTTGATATAGTTTGTATTTTTAGCCTTTTTGGACACTAACTGAATTAATTTTGAGCATTTGGTGGCCAATCTATAACCAATCTATATTTGAATTTCAAAACAAGATTTCAAAAACTTATAATTATGTACAAACCGGTTGAAAAAACGTGTCGAATCTAAAATTCAAGAATTCTTACGGAAAAATAAAACTCAGACAGGATATCATCATTATTTTCATTTATTTTTAATATTTGAAACCTTTGGTTTTGTCTTGAAGGATAGATTTTTTTTAATTTCAATAAATTTACGGGACTTATCAGCGTAAAAAAAATTTGTTTGCTTTATCAAAAAGGATCATAAACGATGGATTTTTTAACAAAAAATGTTATTATTCTCAACATATCGGGTTAAGAATGAAAATTTAGTTTTTTTATTGAAATAACAACTTATTATGTTATCTGGTTAATCTGAGTTATAGTTGCCCTTTAGAAATGGATAGGCTTGATAACTCTCAATTAAATGACTTTCCAGTTTAATTTTTTTCAAGTTTGAAAATAGAACAAAATTATTTTAAATAAAAAGACAAAATTGATACACGAAATAAACCAAAATGTGTCAAATTCAGAAACATTCTGGAAGGAAGTGGAAAAACAAAAAAAAAACAAATGGAAAAAATCAACTAAAAAACTATGTTTGCTATAAATTGGGACGACAAATCTTAATAAATCGTAACTAAATTGAATTAGGAAAAAGTTAATTCAAAACAAATAACATAAAGTAGAGCAACTATCAGGACATTGCAACACTCCAATGTTTATAAATTTCCCGGTTTTTATAAGTTCTACGAATTTTTTGGCAGTTTAAGTGGACCGTTTTTATGAAAAAAATTGCTCTTTTTGCGAACGCTTTGGCTCATGGCTAGAGCCAGAAAGTTTTCTTAATAGGATTCATCCATTTGGATTTCTTTTGCGCTGCAGAGGAATCGAATATTTAAAAATAACCAAAAAAGTGCTATTTTCAACATTTTTTTTTAGTTTAAACATTAAACAAAAACACGCGTATTTAAATTTTGTTTTAAGAATCTGTTAAAATTCTAGCTTAAGTTTTGAACCAACAGAAATCATTTTGAAATAAAAAAAATGGCAATTTAACGCACTCTTTACACTCTTTTTCCTGGAGTAAATTGTATTGTAATACCATGATAATTTTTCATAAAACAACTTTATTCGCCTACTAAACGTTTCTGAGTTTCGAATTCCATTTGATAAATGTTAATTTTGTCCTCAAGCAGCTTTACAATTTTTTCAATCCAGCAACACTGATTTTTTCAACCCCTTCCCCAAAGATTATCAATCCGAACAGGCAACAACCAACTGCCCTGGAAAAGAAACGAAAAGCGCAAAACTTCGGCCGGTCGCCATTGCCAACGTCAAACAACGACAACGTCAAAAACGGAGCGAATTGGACAATATAACAACAAAATTGCATATTTTACGATGCAATAAATTGTATTTCTTTATGTACACATTTATGCTACGGTGTGGTATGAAAATTTGTTGTTCCCCAAAAAGAACGCCCGGTCGGGCGCAACACATACGAGGCTTTTTCGACGGCTAGCTCTTAAAGTGTGAATGTGAATGTGTGGGTAGGACTCCTTCCTTCAACCCGTGCTTGGAATCACGCTGGCTCGAATGCAAAACAGTCAGCTGCCTCCCGAAACAGAACAGGGCATCAAAGGGTTTCAACTGATTCCAGCGTCAGTGGGTGGTGGTTTATGCAACTCTGTCAAAACTGGGAAATGAGCAGCAAACCGGGGCTCGTAAATCAATCAAATGGAAGTCCTTCTTTCTTTCTGTCTTTCTGCGCACGTAACAGACAACAATCGCAGCAAGCCATGTTGCATTTTTTCTGGAATAAAAAAGCCTGAAAGAGTTTTCCCAAAAAGGGTTGTCTCGTTTAACAGCGACAGGACAAAGACCGGTTGGCCTTGAGCGAAAATGAGGTAAATGGGAATCTGTCAAGTCAAGATTCGCATGTTGTCTTCAGCCAGGGGTTTCTTAAATATGTGGATGACGAAGTGACATTCGTCTTAAAGTAGGCTCTTGTGCATTTCGTGACCAATCGCAAGAGCAAGGGTTGCTAAGATTTTGTTGAATTCGATGAAGTCTAAGGTGGGTTTTGTCCTTGCTATGGATGGCCTTCAAGGTGGTGAAAATTGCTTTGGGACTTTTCGTCAAAAGGGTTTCCTCAGAATAAAGGGGAAGGTGCTTCACATCATTGCAGGTACACTTCGGATTGCATCACATGCAATCTTTTCAAGGACGAACAATTTAATAGCTTATCCTTAAATGTAGAAAACTGTCTTAGAAATAAAGTTTGGTTGAAATCCGAAAAGACGTTGAGCTGAATGGACGATAGGCCAAATTGACGACAGGTCGAATAGTTACTATGCCGATTGGATGTTAGGAAGAAAGGAGAATATAAGGTCCTTCTCAAAGTTTCATTTGGCCTAAAATTTATTCGGTTTATCGTCCATTTAGCTAAAGGACGATTGAGCTCAACGGCTATTTGGTCTTATAACACATTCGATCAGGATTTTAATCCTACCGATCGGACAGGACGACCATTAGCCGAATGCTCATCACCCATGTGAACAGAACACTAAAAATTTTCCGCTGTTTTACCCATCTATAACAGTACTATCGTCGCTCATTAACACGTTCGTCGCCACGGCACCCATATTCGGGTGACGGGTGTATTTCCTAGGGAGCCCCGTCACATCAAAAAGCATGTGACGCTCTCTTACTTGACTTTACCGCTCAGCTTCGCCACACGTTTCAAATATGGGAGTTCTCCCTCTTTGCTTTCTCTCTCTGAAAATTTCTTTGGGCCCGGCTAGTAAAACTACCAAAATGAGCGTGGCGACGAAGGTATTAAATAAACAATTGAATGGGGTTTGTCAAATTCTTAGCAGTTGTAGCAGTTCAGTGTTGCTGTTATCAATTTTTTGCATCTTTGTCAAACAATTTTTTGTGAAACTATATTAGATCATATGAAAACCTTTGCTTTAGAAAGCAGTGCACGTAAGATTAAGGAAGTTGTAACTAACACTTCCGAATTCATAGGCAATTTGAACCAATTGAACCAAGTGATTTATTCGTTAAAAGAAAGAATAATATGTATGGAAACAAAAGAAACAAAGAATAAACAAATATGGGTCAAATTTGGGAAACAGCGTGAGAGAAGGTAGAAAAACAAGAAAAAAAATCGACTAAAAACTATGTAAGCCAAGAATTGAGACGAAAAATCCAAATAAAATTGAATTTTGTAAAGATCGAATCTACCAAATTAAAAAAAAATAAAGCTGATGGAAAAAAAAACATCGGGAAACTTATACTCTGATTATACAATCATGTGACCCTCTATTGCCCATGAGGGGATGAGAAACAACAACAGAAATTTGAAAAGTTTGTTAAATATTTTCGTTTTATACAAATTGAAATAACTCAGTTCTTTGTGGTACAATTATATTCAAAAAAAATTATATAGTTATATAAAAATGAGGCAGTCTTAAAACTTAAGGAAAAAATGGTTGAAGTGTGAAAAAACTACAACCGAAAAAAAATGAAAGTGAAAATCCTTAGGTCCTGCGGTGATAAAATTTTTAAAAAAGTCAAAGTCAAAATATCTGTCACTTGGTATGAGCTTCATCTAAAGCAAAATAAATATTTCCCTCATAATGATTGCAGCAATATAAGGACGTCTGACAAAGAATCTAAAATTAAAAAAAAAATCCAACAGAATTAAATTCAAAATCAAATGCCATGAATTTGCAGGCAGTTCAACAGTGAAATTGATAATCAAAAATCGGATTTTATTCAGACCCACAGTTAAATGTCTCAAATGATAACTGTTTTATCAAATAACAAATGAAATTCAAACACATAATTGAGAAGTAAGTAAGCAAAGTTACAATCAGAAGAAAAGAATGAATCGCAAAATTTATATTTCAAATCCAAATATTTATTTCACTTCACTTTCAGGTTTATAAAAACAAATATGGAAATGATGTTCATGTAAAGGGTAAAAAAAATTTAAAATGTAATGCGGACAAATGTTTGAAATTTAATATTATTTATAACAAAAAATGTTTAAAAGTCAATTAAGAAGCTGAGTCAAAAGTTCTTCTGAGTGTTACAAATATTAACTTCGAAAACAATAATTCGGAATGGAAATTAAATTATCAAGTCATAGATTCATAAATCTAGAGTATAGTCAGAATGATATTCATGTTTAGAGAATCGCAATTGAACTTTGAGAGCTTTTTTCAAAAGAATATAGTAGAGGATAATTTAAAATAAAGTACCGTAAAACAGGGTAACATTGATCAGCGGTGTGGCTTGATCAACATGAAATTTTTCCACATAATCATCGATTAAAGTCCAAATTTAAAATATCTCAAAACTTTTTTCTACGTTTAAAAACCTACGTTTAAGAACCTACGTTTAACAACCTACGTTTTTAAGCTGAAGGTTGATTAATGTAACAGTTCAACTTTTTTCCTTAGTAAATTTTTAGTTTTGGTGTAGTTTTTGTTGTATTTTGAAGTAAATTTTTTATATTTGAAAAATGGGGATGTTTTCCAAGAGTAAACCAGACTAGGACAAAAGGCTAGAAACCTTCTCAAATGGTAAAGTTTGAAGGAAATAAAACAAAGGGAACAGTGCCTAGAAAATTAAATGAAGCAAAATTTCATTTTTTTGTAGTTAAAAATTTATAAGTAATGTTTAAAAATTTTGCCCCTTAATTTATGCAGCATCATTGCCCATCTTTCGATTTTATTTCTGGTTCGGTTTTAAGACATTAAGGACCGCAAAGTGGCTTTTTTTGGACCGCGAAGAAATCTACACCAAGAACATCGAATTCAGCATTTTATTTCTCAGAATTCACTGGATCGAAAGTTACAAATTGAGTATCTTTGGGCCACCGAAAGTTTTGTGTACAATATTGTTGAGTTTCATGAATATTTTCATACCATTTAAGTTTGTTCCGAACTGCCTTAGAGTTTTGCTTCCTTTGTGATCAAGAAAACTCGTTAAAACCATCAAAATAGTTAACGTTATCTCAAAGCATCAAATTCTAAAGAAAGGCGAAATCGATTATAAAATCAAATTTAAAAAAGTCTAATGAATTTCTGCAGCCATGTTTTACGTTCACAGGAGTCCAGTATTGGTTTTAACAATATGAAACATGCCACATTCCCCTTAACAGATAAAATAATCGAAATATATTGAAAAAAGTTATCAATCTGACCTCGTTTTATGGAACATTAGAATTGAAAGTCTTAATCAGTTGGAAAAGTTTCAATTAGGATTTCAAATCGTTTATTTAAATTCAAATGAAAATTAAATTGTGGAACTCAGATTTGACGATTCATCCTATAAAGTCAACTACAGTTACCATTTTTTCAAAATTAAAATGGGTGAAGAGTGTATAAATCAACGCAAATTTCAATAATGATTAAAAAACCAACATTAATTTTGCATAGTTCATCTTTATATTTATGTTTTCAAAGTGAGCATTGCAGATTGCCTTCTTTTAATAATTTAATTCCCAAAAATCCCAATTGACAATTTAATAGGATTTCGAATGTTTTTTTTTCAACTTCTTAACTTTTTCAAACATCGGCAAATTTTCTTTTGGAAAAAGATTATTTCTGTTTTTTTTTAAACTTTTGCAATTCTAAGAAAAAGTGGACAAATAAAGCAAATACAGGACAAAATTGCTTTTAAATTTTCTGTGCTTATTTTATCAAAAATGATTTTTTTATGGAGTTTCAAAATAGATTTGAATGCTACTGACCTGTTTCTATAAAGAAAATTAAAATTTTTGGTGGTTTTATGTTGAAAAATTTATGATCAAATGCTCAGACACTACCATGTATTGTAAAAATTGGCACTTCTTTGATCAACAAAAAAATGCTGGAAAAAAATCCGTAATGCTTACTATAGGAAGCCTCCTTAAATAAAATTAGAGTGAAACTCTTAAAGATATTATTTCGAAGGGGGCCTCTTTACCTGTAATACTAAATATTTTAATCCCGATTTCAATTTTTTTTTTCAAATTTTCGAGAACTTAAAGAAGCCTCATAAAAGTTTTGTTTAAATTTAAATTTTCCTCCAGGGTACTGCCTTGAAAATTGTCAAATAATACTCTTTATCTATACAATTTTTCGTATAACATTATAAAACTAAGTTTTTGTGAATTTTTCTGCGAAAAAAACAGCTTGGGTGGCAATAATATTTGATTTTCAAGGAAAAACAATGTCAAAAATCTCAAAAGTGTCATGTATAACAAAAATGTCGAAAATGTCATAGAATTTAAAAAAAGTCAAAAATGATTTAATTTACAAAATTGTCAAAATTGTCAAAATTGTCAAAATTGTCAAAATGGTCAAAATGGTCAAAATGGTCAAAATGGTCAAAATTGTCAAAATTGTCAAAATTGTCAAAATTGACAAAATTGACAAAATTGTCAAAATTGTCAAAATTGTCAAAATTGTCAAAATTGTCAAAATTATCAGAATTGTCAAAATTGTCAAAATTGTCAAAATTGTCAAAATTGTCAAAATTGTCAAAATTGTCAAAATTGTCAAAATTGTCAAAATTGTCAAAATTGTCAAAATTATCAGAATTGTCAAAATTGTCAAAATTGTCAAAATTGTCAAAATTGTCAAAATTGTCGAAATTGTCAAAATTGTCAAAATTGTCAAAATTGTCAAAATTGTCAAAATTTAAAAATTGTCAAAATTGTCAAAATTGTCAAAATTGTCAAAATTGTCAAAATTGTCAAAATTGTCAAAATTGTCAAAATTGTCAAAATTGTCAAAATTGTCAAAATTAACAAAATTGTCAAAATTGTCAAAATTGTCAAAATTGTCAAAGTTGTCGAAATTGTCAAAATTGTCAAAATTGTCAAAATTGTCAAAATTGTCAAAATTGTCAAAATTGTCAAAATTGTCAAAATTGTCAAAATTGTCAAAATTGTCAAAATTGTCAAAATTGTCAAAATTGTCAAAATTGTCAAAATTGTCAAAATTGTCAAAATTGTCAAAATTGTCAAAATTGTCAAAATTGTCAAAATTGTCAAAATTGTCAAAATTGTCGAAATTGTCAAAATTGTCAAAATTGTCAAAATTGTCAAAATTGTCAAAATTGTCAAAATTGTCAAAATTGTCAAAATTGTCAAAATTGTCAAAATTGTCAAAATTGTCAAAATTGTCAAAATTGTCAAAATTGTCAAAATTGTCAAAATTGTCAAAATTGTCAAAATTGTCAAAATTGTCAAAATTGTCAAAATTGTCAAAATTGTCAAAATTGTCAAAATTGTCAAAATTGTCAAAATTGTCAAAATTGTCAAAATTGTCAAAATTGTCAAAATTGTCAAAATTGTCAAAATTGTCAAAATTGTCAAAATTGTCAAAATTGTCAAAATTGTCAAAATTGTCAAAATTGTCAAAATTGTCAAAATTGTCAAAATTGTCAAAATTGTCAAAATTATCAAAATTGTCAAAATTGTCAAAATTGTCAAAATTGTCAAAATTGTCAAAATTGTCAAAATTGTCAAAATTGTCAAAATTGTCAAAATTGTCAAAATTGTCAAAATTGTCAAAATTGTCAAAATTGTCAAAATTGTCAAAATTGTCAAAATTGTCAAAATTGTCAAAATTGTCAAAATTGTCAAAATTGTCAAAATTGTCAAAATTGTCAAAATTGTCAAAATTGTCAAAATTGTCAAAATTGTCAAAATTGTCAAAATTGTCAAAATTGTCAAAATTGTCAAAATTGTCAAAATTGTCAAAATTGTCAAAATTGTCAAAATTGTCAAAATTGTCAAAATTGTCAAAATTGTCAAAATTGTCAAAATTGTCAAAATTGTCAAAATTGTCAAAATTGTCAAAATTGTCAAAATTGTCAAAATTGTCAAAATTGTCAAAATTGTCAAAATTGTCAAAATTGTCAAAATTGTCAAAATTGTCAAAATTGTCAAAATTGTCAAAATTGTCAAAATTGTCAAAATTGTCGAAATTGTCAAAATTGTCAAAATTGTCAAAATTGTCAAAATTGTCAAAATTGTAAAAATTGTCAAAATTGTCAAAATTGTCAAAATTGTCAAAATTGTCAAAATTGTCAAAATTGTCAAAATTGTCAAAATTGTCAAAATTGTCAAAATTGTCAAAATTGTCAAAATTGTCAAAATTGTCAAAATTGTCAAAATTGTCAAAATTGTCAAAATTGTCAAAATTGTCAAAATTGTCAAAATTGTAAAAATTGTCAAAATTGTCAAAATTGTCAAAATTGTCAAAATTGTCGAAATTGTCAAAATTGTCAAAATTGTCAAAATTGTCAAAATTGTCAAAATTGTCAAAATTGTCAAAATTGTCAAAATTGTCAAAATTGTCAAAATTGTCAAAATTGTCAAAATTGTCAAAATTGTCAAAATTGTCAAAATTGTCAAAATTGTCAAAATTGTCAAAATTGTCAAAATTGTCAAAATTGTCAAAATTGTCAAAATTGTCAAAATTGTCAAAATTGTCAAAATTGTCAAAATTGTCAAAATTGTCAAAATTGTCAAAATTGTCAAAATTGTCAAAATTGTCAAAATTGTCAAAATTGTCAAAATTGTCAAAATTGTGAAAATTGTCAAAATTGTAAAAATTGTCAAAATTGTCAAAATTGTCAAAATTGTCAAAATTGTCAAAATTGTCAAAATTGTCAAAATTTTTAAAAATTTTAAAAGTGTCAAAAATGCCACAATGTCAAAAATTTCAAAAATGTCAAAATTGTCTTAAATGTCAAAAATGTCAAAATTGTCAAAAATGTCAAAAATGTCAAAAATGTCAAAAATGTCAAAAATGTCAAAAATGACAAAAATGTCAAAAATGTCAAAAATGTCAAAAATGTCAAAAATGTCAAAAATGTCAAAAATGTCAAAAATGTCAAAAATGTCAAAAATGTCAAAAATGTCAAAAATGTCAAAAATGTCAAAAATGTCAAAAATGTCAAAAACGTCAAAAATACCAAAAATGTCAAAAATGTCTTAAATTTCAAAAATGTCAAAAATGTCAAAAATGTCAAAACTGTCAAAAACGTCCAAAATGTCAAAAATGTCAAAAATGTCAAAAATGTCAAAAATGTCAAAAATGTCAAAAATGTCACAAATGTCAAAAATGTCAAAAATGTCAAAAATGTCAAAAATGTCAAAAATGTCAAAAATGTCGAAAATGTCAAAAATGTCAAAAATGTCAAAAATGTCAAAAATGTCAAAAATGTGTAAAATGTCAAAAATGTCAAAAATGTCAAAAATGTCAAAAATGTCAAAAATGTCAAAAATGTCAAAAATGTCAAAAATGTCAAAAATGTCAAAAATGTCAAAAATGTCAAAAATGTCAAAATTGTCAAAAATGTCAAAAATGTCAAAAATGTCAAAAATGTCAAAAATGTCAAAAATGTCAAAAATGTCAAAAATGTCAAAAATGTCAAAAATGTCAAAAATGCAAAAATGTCAAAAATGTCAAAAATGTCAAAAATGTCAAAAATGTCAAAAATGTCAAAAATGTCAAAAATGTCAAAAATGTCAAAAATATCAAAAATGTCAAAAATGTCAAAAATGTCAAAAATGTCAAAAATGTCAAAAATGTCAAAAATGTCAAAAATGTCAAAAATGTCAAAAATGTCAAAAATGTCAAAAATGTCAAAAATGTCAAAAATGTCAAAAATGTCAAAAATGTCAAAAATGTCAAAAATGTCAAAAATGTCAAAAATGTCAAAAATGTCAAAAATGTCAAAAATGTCAAAAATGTCAAAAATGTCAAAAATGTCAAAAATGTCAAAAATGTCAAAAATGTCAAAAATGTCAAAAATGTCAAAAATGTCAAAAATGTCAAAAATGTCAAAAATGTCAAAATAGTCAAAAATGTCAAAATAGTCAAAAATGTCAAAAATGTCAAAAATGTCAAAAATGTCAAAAATGTCAAAAATGTCAAAAATGTCAAAAATGTCAAAAATGTCAAAAATGTCAAAAATGTCAAAAATGTCAAAAATGTCAAAAATGTCAAAAATGTCAAAAATGTCAAAAATGTCAAAAATGTCAAAAATGTCAAAAATGTCAAAAATGTGAAAAATGTCAAAAATGTCAAAAATGTCAAAAATGTCAAAAATGTCAAAAATGTCAAAAATGTCAAAAATGTCAAAAATGTCAAAAATGTCAAAAATGTCAAAAATGTCAAAAATGTCAAAAATTTCAAAAATGTCAAAAATGTCAAAAATGTCAAATATGTCAAAAATTTCAAAAATGTCAAAAGTTTTATTAATGACAAAAATTTAAAAAAGGCCAAAAATGTCAAAAATATAAAAAGGGTAAATTTGTCAAAAATGTAAAATATGTTTAAATATTAATAATGTTAAAAATTTTAAAAATATTAAAATTTTCAAAAATGTGAAATATATCAAACATGTCAAAAAAGTCAAAAATGACAAAAATTTCTTAAATGCCTATAATGTCTAAAAATGCTAAAAAATATAAAAATTGTCAAGAGTTCAAAAAATTTCAAAACTTTTAAATATGTTAAAATTTTAATTCTGTAGAAAACTTCTTTCGTTTTCGTCCTTTCAGGTTTTAAAGATCGATCCAAAATTTTCCTTAGCCATCCTTAAAACTTTGCAACCTTAACCGATGGTTTTCCAGACTGTTTTGGCATTCAGCTAGGGGGCTGCTGCAAGCAGCACAGATAATGAGATTTTCGTGTAATATTACGTAAAGTTGCGGTTTCTACCCTCCAACTTCCGATTTTCTTAGGCCCCGGAGTGGGTTTCTGGGAAGACAAGAAAAAGCGACTTGAAAAATCTTCTCTCTTCTTCGTTTTTGAGGATGCCTTTTTGTTAGGTTGTCTTTTTCGAGGAAAAAAAATCTTTTCTGCCATTATTCCAGTTTAGGGGGAAGGTTTAAGGTGGTGGGAGGAATTTATTGGGGAGGAAGGACTGGTTGTTACCGGAACTTATACGCAGTTTCTAAGCGAACATAAATATTGAATTTTATGGTAATTTAATTCTTTTGTTGGGTGAACCCCAACCAGAGAGAAAAAATAGAACGGGTACTTCTTCTTACCGGCAAAAGAAGGCCGGCTTTTGAAGGCTTTCCAAAAAAGAAAAAAATCTTCGACCGACGACCAGTTCAAGGTTAGGCTTGTGACAAATTTTCTCGCATCGACGATCTTATACCCACTAATTAATGAGTTTTATTAAGTCTAAGTTTAATAATTGAAACAGGTTGGCGACCTTGTGAAGAGCACAAGCAAGTGAAGAAAATCCCTGCGACAAAGCCAGCGACCCGAAACAAATGGCCAATCAATCATGTCCGGACAGCACTGAATATTATAATTGAGATTATCCTCGCAATTGTAGCACGGTAGATCTTATCGGAGTCCATCATTTCTTACCGTTGAACACGCGACTTCTCCTCGATGGCAAAATGTGGTAGAAGTAGGCGTTGATTCGCTGATGGAAGCAAACCATGAACTAGCAAGGATCAACCCAAGCTTGAACTAAGCAAACACAGGGAAAAAACAAGTACCCAGTCTAAGCGCCCGACTAAGAAACATCTAGTAGGCCATTAAATTCTTAAACTTATGGGCACTTGATTTGCCTCTTGAAAGTGGCCATTTGCGAGCAACGGCCTACTAAGGGTGGCACCTTTTCTGGCCCATCAGGGCTCATTTGGAGGTGATGTGGTGTGCGGTGGAATTAATTTCTTGAACCACTCCACCCCTTTCCACCTTCCTCATGGTTTGAATTTGTAGGGGCTGTTCTCCTGCAAGACACAGTACCCGGCACAACGAAAAAGATAGAAGTGCGAGGGAGTAGCCGAGCGAGCAGGTTAAGGCAAAAAGGATCCAGAGCAGAGCAGTAGGGCGCACACGTGGTGAGGGCAAAATGGCACGATTCTATATATATTAATATCGTAAATATTGAAAATTTATAGCACCCT
The DNA here is from genome assembly GCF_029784155.1 of Uranotaenia lowii. Classification (NCBI taxonomy): domain Eukaryota; kingdom Metazoa; phylum Arthropoda; class Insecta; order Diptera; family Culicidae; genus Uranotaenia; species Uranotaenia lowii. The sequence continues at coordinate 184,430,844 of NC_073691.1, forward strand.
GCAATGGCTGCGCTGGGTAAAAAAAAAGGTAAAGATACAGAATGAGGTTCATCCTCGTAAGCACACCGGAGGAGGATTTGAGCATCCTTTTCCTGCTACGGCATTTCGATCAGACGAGCTCCAGGGGTGTAGGATTTTCTTTAACATTAAGTATAAAATCTTCATCTATCTTTAATTTTTGATTGTTTATTATTTTTCAATATGGTTTTCTACATTGAGAACACTCGAGCAATAGAATCGGATACGATACTGTCTACCAAATAATATATTTCTATAATCATCCTCCTTATCACACAATCTACGATGTTGTATGTTTAAATTATCCTTTAATCATTTGGACCGGACTAGACGACTCAAAGCAACAGTTCAACATTTTCATAGTGGAAAAGAAAACGAGATCTTTGCTTATAGAACACTAGCTGACCCGGTGTGCTTTGCAACACCTTTCAAAATCGAATGATATTTTCAGAATTTGTTCAAATTTTTATTGTTTTGTTGACATTATTTTAAATTAAATTATAACATAATTCATAAGCAACCGCTATAATATGAGAGCTGCAGCTGGAGTTTCGAATTGCAACACAAAAATAACTTAAACTAATATTCAGAATGTTAATCTATAAATTTGTGTCTGATTATTTCAATCTGTTTCTTTAAGCTTCGCCCTAAAAAGAAGGATCTCAAATTAATCGTACGCAAACAATCCAACTTATAAAATATGATTGTTTTTGCTTGATATGTTCTGCATTTATGCTAAAAAACTGATAAGAGAGCCCCCTCCCCGGTCCTTTCCCCTCTCCCTGCTTAATGGAGATTGTGATCTTTAATAATCATACCCATTTTTTTGGTTCCCAAAAATCTTCTTGTATCAAATATTGTTCAATTTAAGTTTTTAAGCTTTACAACAAAATTTATATCGAACCCCCTCCTTTCTTCTCCTCTCTACACTGTAAGGCGTGAGGGTCTATAACAATCGTAGAGAGAATTTAATATTCATAAAAGTATTTTTTGTACTAAAATACTTTTTGATGCCATATTTTATTTCATTAGCTCTATTCATTCTCAAGTTATGCAAAAAAAATGTATGGAAGCCCCCCTTTCCCCCTTTATATCTTTCCGCTGAAAGAAGGTGGGGCGTAAATTTTAAAATAGAAACATTTCTCATATCTAAAAACCCTCACATGCCAAATATGGTTCAATTTGCTCGATCAGCTCTCCAGTTATACTGAAAATAGTAAAGGAGATTTCTTCTCCCCCTTTTCATCAACCTTTGTGAAGGAGTGAGGGATACCAAATATTCATAGAAGCATTTCTCGTACCCAAATATCGTTTGGTTCCATTTGCTGTTGTAGTTCTTGAGTTATGCAATAAAAATTGTATGAAACTTCCCTCCCTTTTTCCTTTCTTCCCGCTGGAAGAAGGAAGGGGTCTCAAAATCTCAAACAATCATTAGAACATGTCACGTTCCCAAACATCCACTCATGCCAAATTTGGTTCCATTTGCTTGATTATTTTTTGAGTTATGTAAAAAATTAATTAATCATTGAAATATTTTTCGTATCCAAATATCTTCCCATGCCAAATTTGGTTCCGTTTGCTCTATTAGTTTTTGAGCTATGTAAAAGATTATGAAAAAGGTCCTTCCCCCTTTCAACTGGAAAGAGGGAGGGGTCTCAAATAATCATTGAAATATTTTTCGTATCAAATTACCTTCCCATGCCAAATTTGGTTCCAATATCTTGATTGGTGTTCGAGTTATATGAAAAATTGTAAGGTAGCCCCCCTCCCCCCTTCCTATCACCACACTGAGAGGAGGGAGGGGTTCCTTCTATTTATTAAAATATTCCCCGTTCCCAAATACCACCCGATGCCAAGTTTGATACCATTTGCTTGATTGGTTCTCGAGTTATGCAAAAAATAGTCTTTTGTTTGGAAGGCCCCTCCCTCCCTTCCTGTTAGGGGGAGGGGTCCCAAACCATAATAGGAACCTTCCCCGGCCTCCAATACCCCCACTTGCTAAGTTTCACTTAAATCGGTTCAGTAGTTTCTGAGTCTATAGGGAACAGACAGACAGACAGACAGACAGACAGACAGACAGACAGAAATTCATTTTTATATATATAGATGGGTGGCAAACATTTTCAACAGGCGGGCAAAATTTCGGAGATGAGTCTGGCGGGCCACACCATCATTTTTTTATATTATTCAAAGGAAATAAATGAATATCTGATTTTCAATGATAGTTTAATAAATTAATTTTTGCGTCACGAATGCCGATTTCAGATGTCGTAATTTAATCGGTAGCAGTGCACAAAAAAAATAATTTTCAGTAATTCTTTCGCAAACAAAGTTGTTCAAAAACTGAACTAACTTAAACAACTCAAAATGCAGTTAAAAATTAAATGCGTACTATAGAATTGGATTTTGAAACAGTGACCGCGGCTAAAGAAACATGTAAAGATATTTTTTTCTCAACATTTGACGCTATCTAACAGATTTTAAAAAATTAAAGAAGTATTTTATATCAGATTTTTTTTCTATTTACGACCGTTTAGATCACCGCTGGTTTTATCTTTTGGGGGTTCTCGTTGATATTGTTCGGTGATGTTCAGAAGAAAAGATTTACTTATTTTTAACGTTTCGGTTTACTGTTATTTCAACCATCTTCAGAAACTCTTTTTAAATTTTTAAGTTTCATTTTAATAGTCTAATTAATAAAACGTTAAAGTACAAAAGTAAAAAGACTCACAAAAAAAGCTATTTTTCTGCCTGATAAGGTCGTCGCTTAAATTGCAAAGGAAGTCAAGTGTATTGCTGCTGCTGCTGCTGGTTGTCGTAGGGACGTCGATTTATTAGGGTTTTTTGGATGCTCTCGTTCTCTCTCCTCTCTGAGTTTGGTCCATAGTCCGTTGTAGGCATTGGAAACTCCCTTCGTATCAATCTGGAGATCAACCGCTTGGTTCCCTCTCAGTTTGATGAGCAGTTTTTCCACAATCAATTTATGTGACTTGTGGCTGATCCTCTCCAGAATTCGGGTTTTCGCAAAATCGAACGTGTGGTCAGCGTCGTCTTCCAGTGCGTGTTGCGCTAGGCCAATTTGTTTGTTTTTCATATGAGATTTTGACTACATTTGAAATACACATAACTTTGTAATTTTTTAGCAGTTCTTTTTACATGGCACATTAAAACGCATTGAATGTTAATAGCATTTCAAAAGAAATATTTGAAAAAAGGTAGTAGTGAAAATCTATGTGAAAAGTCACAAATAAGCTGCAAAAACTGTTTAATAGTATCGTCTGCAAAGATGATCGAATTTTGAAATTAGGTGAAAATTGAAAGACAACCTGGGCGAATTGTCGTGTGTATCTTTTTTCCCGTGATATTTACAGCAAAAATTTCGTTGGTTTCAATGGAAGCTGACAAATGAAGTAAGTTCTTCGTTCTAAAATGCCTAAAATACTAAACTTTGACAAGCTGATAGTTTTACTCGTAAACAAATGTGTTTTTTTTTCGCTATTTGAATTCGTGCTTAATTTACAATTTTTTTTAAATAACATTCTATTCTTTTCAAGGAGCCTTTTAAAACCCGTCAAAATTCAACCTAGTGCCATGCTCCCATTTAGGAGCTCTTATCGCTTTTAGAATAAGGTTGCCAGAATTTTTGCAGCACGTATCCGAGCCGGACAATCTGGGCAATTTTCTATTAAAATCCTGGCAAAATCCGGGCATTTAATTTCAAAATCGAGACCAAAAATCCGGGTAATATCCGGGCAAATTTTATCAAAACTCAGAAATTACTCAACAAAAATCAAGATAAAAGAATTGAAAAAATAATATTTTCATCAAAATCCAAAAACATATTTGAAATCGTATTTTGGTCTACGAAAAATCCTTTCATGATTATTTTTGCAAAATCTTCTCAAATTTTTTTGTTTTGGTAGCAAAATAAAAAATTTTGCAACATAATTTAATTTTTTTGATTTATTTGCCAAATAAAGTGAAAAAATCCGGGCAAAATCCGGTCATTTTTCGATGAAACCCAGGCAACCAGGCCGGGCCGGACTGTTCTAAAATTTTTAATAAAATATCCGGGCAAACCCGGATAAAACCGGGCAATCTGGCAACCTTATTTTAGAATAGTCATATGAGGTAGTTAAATAAAAGAAATTCATCGCAATACACAACTGTTATACGGAAGTACTGTTCATGTGTGGAAAATTGGAAAAATTAAAAACAAGTAGGGTTTTCAGACTTTTATTCTGATACAGATTTTTATAAATTTCATGTCAAAATGGTACAGAAACCTTCAAAAACCTCAACTCCTAAATGGAATTAAGATTGGATTGTGATCATTCGGAAAGAAGCTTCGCGGGCCACAAAAAGACAGCCGCGGGCCACATGTGGCCCGTGGACCATGGCCACCCATGTTATAGAACAAAGATCTCGTATTCTTTTACATAAAATTATGGAATGTATGTTACCGTATAGACGTTTTAAAAAATCCTAAAAAAAATTGAAGAAAAAGACTACAAACTCTTTATGAATCAATGTGTAAAATTTTCAGAGTAATGTTTTCTGAAATGGTATTTCAATGTCTATCAGAAATATTAAATTAAATTAAATTAAAAAATTAAATTAAAGAACCAAAACATTGTTTGTTTTGGTTTTCCACATGCTTTAGTCTAAATCGCAATCGAGAACAATTGGGCTTGGGCCTGCTAAAAAGAATAAACCTTGCTCTTTACTCTAACATAGATTTCCATAAAAATAACAGTTAATTGGATTGAAATTGGAGTGAATGCTATTGCTTTCTCTGTTTAACACATGCGAAATCGTCTACCGGGATTGCGAGCGCGCCCATCGCCAATAGACCAATGCACAGTGGTGTAAAAGGGTCTGAAATGGTACTTTTTCCTGGTGCTTTTGTCTTACATTTTAGCTATTAGTTGTCTTCAGAATATTTAACTAGTAAGATTGTTTCTCATAACGTGAAAGAATCAAAAATTAGCCACAGCCTGCTACGATAAAAATAAAAACACTAACTTTTTGTTTGCAGAGATAGAGACCAAATTTGTTCTACAAAGTTGTAGATGTCATTAAAATATGAAATTTTGCTGAAATAATAAGAGTTTCAGTGCAGAGTTATAAAGCTTTTAGTTTAAAACATGCTTAAAATTTGTTTTTTGTACTTAACTATTGTAAATTTTGAACTTACATGAATATGATCTTCACAACATTTATTGCGATACTCAATACGCACATTTTGCACTAGATCTTGAGTCTCTACGACCTTGTCTTCATAAGTTATCGCAATTTCAAGTTTTATTTTTCTTTAATTTTACGAATTTCTAGGGTAAAATGGGGCAAGCGGATCCATAAACTAAATACCACATTTTGAAGTATGATTTTTCAAACTTAGTAAGAAACTTCTTGTCTCCACGTGCCCGTTTTTGAGAACGGTCGGCATAAATTTGTTGAATGCTTAGATTTTAACGAGAAAATAGAAATTGATTGTTAATAATTCTGTCATATCTTCTCAAGGAATGAATTTTCTGTGTTGTGTCTTCAAATGAAAGTTGCAACATCAAGCGAACTGTTGAATGGTTTTTTAGGGAATATTTGATGATACTGTTTGTACGTTTAAACAATTTTTAAAGCTTTTTTACGATTTTAACTGGAAATGTTTTTTATTAATTTTTTTTAAGTATTGAATTTAAAAAGGTGATAAAATTTCAATGCGTTTTGATGTGCTATTTGATGATTTCAATTGAAAACTGATAAAGTAATGTGCATTTTAAACATGTTTTTATTTCAACGATGACAATAAAACTCTATTTTCTCGTTAAAATCTAAGAATTCAACATATTTATGCCGACCGTACTCAAAAACGGGCGCGTGGAGACAAGTAATTTCTAGCTAAGTTTGTACAACTTGAATCATACTTCAAAATGTGGTATTTAGTTTATGGATTCACTTGCCCCATTTTACCCTAGAAATTCGTAAAATTAAGGAAAATAAAACTTGAAATTGCGATAACTTATGCAGACAAGGACGTAAAGACTTAAAATCTAGTGCAAAATGTGCGTATTGAGTATCGCAATAAATGTTGTGAAGATCATATTCATGTAAGTTCAAAATTTACAATAGTTAAGTACAAAAAACAAATTTTAAGCATGTTTTAAACTAAAAGCTTTATAACTCTGCACTGAATAGAGATAGAGCTCTTATTATTTCAGCAAAATTTCATATTTTAATGACATCTACAACTTTGTAGAACAAATTTAGACTTTATCTCTTCAAACAAAAAAGTTAGTGTTTTTATTTTGATCGTAGCAGGCTGTGGCTAATTTTTGATATTTTCACATTTTGGGAAACAATCTTACTAGTAAATGTTCTAAAGACATCTAATAGCTAAAATAAAAGACAAAGGCACCAGGAAAAAAGTTCCATTTTAGGCCCTTTTGGACCACTGTGCAATGATTGCTGATGACAGGTGATGATGGTAAACGCTTTTTTTCCTGGGATTTTTACGCCTGGACCTTATTCATCTCCTAATGATAAACGCGGTACAAAAGTTTACATCATCACACGGTTAAGCGAAACTACTCAAACTGGGATCATGGTAACACAACAGTGTTGTTAGATATTCTGGGTAAGAGTATCAAAATGCTCATTGGGAAATGAGTTCTTTCTCGATTTGGGAATATGAGAAGTTACAAATAGCTATCGCTAACGTAATGGGTAGTTATTTAAGGACTTGACTCAAAAACCTGAATAAAGATTACTCCATTCCACCACCGAAACAGGCCTTTTCAACACAAATAAACTGCTGTTTAACGCAAAAACAATGATAGCAAACGAGGGCTCGTTGCATTAATTTTATTGTTCGTATTTCGCGATTTGGCTGGTAAACGGTGGATAATGTGCAACACGAGACCCCATAGTGGTCATATCACCTCTTATTCACAACTCCTATCTCTACCTCCCCGCGGTGCCGGCTGGGGTGCGAGTAACCTAAGCGGAGATCGGGTACCCAACCCCGGTGGATGCTTTGGTCGCATGCAGACTGAGAAGGTGGCCGCACGCGTCTGTTCCCCAGGTCAGGGGCGGCGTGCAACAACAACCGAGCGTCTGTTCTCCAGGTCAGGGGCGGCTCAAACAGCGTCTGTCTTGCAGCAAGCGGCTGAATTTATGAAATGCGGCTCCCGCCAGCTAAGTCCAAGATGGCAGCCCCATCGCGGGATAGGGACTTTAGGCTAACAACCTACTGCTCCTGATACCTTGTATTGTTACAGAGACTGAGAGAAGAAATAACCGAATTGGAACTTTAGCAACGACTTTTAGCATGAAAACACGGACTAGAATTGGAACTTGGAATGTTTTTACCCTTGCCCAGCCAGGAAAGCTGGCTCAACTTGCTAGAGAAGCTAGCCGCCTCAAGCTAGAGATATTGAGACTGAGCGAAGTCCGTTGGCCTAACACTGGAGAACACAAGACACAGTCCGGGCAAGTACTGCTTTACTCTGGCATACGAGGAGAACATGCTACTCGGGAACGAGGAGTTGGTTTCCTGTTAAGCCCGCAGGCCCATGCGGCCCTCATAAGATGGGAACCGATAAACGAAAGAATAATCGTAGCCAGATTCAGAACACGGGTTAGAAACCTTACAATGGTCCAGTGTTATGCGCCAACTGACGTTGCCGATTTGCAGGAGAAAGAGCAGTTTTACAGTCAATTGAACAGCGTGGTTGAGAGAATTCCGAAGGGTGACATTCAAATCCACTTAGGCGACTTCAACGCAAAGATTGGCTCCGATAATCAGGACTTTGAGCGCATCATGGGGCGCCATGGTCTAGGACAGATGAGCGAAAACGGAGAGCTGTTTGTAGAATTTTGTGGCAACAACAACATGGTGATCGGTGGATCGCTCTTCCCCCATCGACCAGCACATAAGGTCACTTGGGTATCCCGAGATGGCCGAACAGAAAATCAAATTGACCACATCTGCATCAGTCGAAAATGGAAAAGGAGCCTTCTTGATGTCCGCAACAAACGAAGCGCAGACATTGCATCTGACCATCACCTCGTCCTTGGCGAGATACGACTGAGGGTTGCGCGTGTCCAACGGCGCGAGGAGAAAGTCGAGTGTCGATAAGACGTCCGCCGGTTGGAGAATCCAGAGGTGAAAAGGGCATACGTTGAACAGCTAGAATCCCGAGCCTCGGAACTGCCGACAGACGGAACAGTCGAAGAACAGTGGTGTGGAATCAAGAATGCCTTTATCACGACGAGCCATGGTACTCTCGGTAAAGTTTGTGGAAGACGAAGTGAATGGATGTCGGATGAAACCTGGAGGATGATCGATGATCGGAGAAAGGCGAAAGTCGGAATTGAGCAGGCATGTACCGGGTCAGCCAAAGCAGCCGCCCGCTTACGATATGCGGAGCTGGAAAAGGCAGTTAAACGAGCTTGTAGACGAGACAAGAGAGCCTGGACAAACTCCCTAGCCGAAGAGGGAGAAAGAGCCGCCGCCATTGGAGATATCCGATTATTATATGATATTTCTCGCCGCCTTAGTGATGCAAGGACTAATGCAAGAATGCCGCTGAAAAACCGAGCAGGTCAGCTGCTGACAGATCGAACAGATCAGCTCAAGCGTTGGACTGAGCATTTTGATCAACTTTTCCGAGTTACAAATAGCAATGGCCAACAGAACCCGCAGCTCGAGGCGCCCACAGTAAGTCGCATTAATGGCGTCAACTCGGAAGCGCCCACGCTGGCTGAAATAGAAGCGGCAATCAAGGACATGAAATCCAACAAAGCGTCTGGAATCGATTGCATTCCTGCTGAAATGCTCAAAGCCGACCCTGCCTTGTCAGCACAAATGTTGCACCGTCTTTTCGCTGACATTTGGGATACTGCAACATTCCCGGCCGACTGGATGCAGGGTATCCTCGTAAAGGTCCCAAAGAAAGGAGACCTAACAGAGTGCGGTAACTGGCGTGGCATAACTTTGATCTGTACAACCCTTAAAGTACTCTGCAAAGTGATCCTGAACAGGATCCAGGAGAAAATCGACGCTACACTCCGACGGCAACAAGCTGGATTCCGATCCGGACGATCATGTGTGGACCACATCACAACGCTACGAATGATACTGGAACAAATCAACGAATTCCAGGACTCTCTTCTGCTGGTGTTCGTTGATTTCGAAAAAGCATTTGACCGACTGAACCACGAAAACATCTGGGCTGCTCTTAGACGACGAGGGGTCCCAGAGAAACTAGTCCATCTCATCGAAGCACAGTACGAGGCATTTTCGTGCAAGGTCTTGCACGACGGTGTCTATTCCGAACCAATCCCGGTAACTGCTGGAGTGAGACAAGGATGTATTTTGTCACCGCTGCTTTTTCTCATCGTAATGGATGAGATCTTGACTGGATCGATTGACTGTAGACCAAACCGAGGATTTCCGTGGAATCCTTCAACCATGGAGCAACTGAACGACCTTGACCTGGCAGACGATATTGTTTTGCTCGCCCAAACACAACCAGACATGCAGAGCAAACTCGACGACCTCACCGAAAGCTCCAAGGCAGCAGGTCTCAAAATCAATGTCGGAAAGACCAAGTCGATGGAAATCAATACAGAAAATCGTTCCAATTTCGTGGTAGCTGGACAACAGGTTGAGACAGTGGAGTGCTTCCAGTATCTTGGTAGCCAGATTACGCCTGATGGTGGGACCAAGAAGGACATCGAGACCCGGATCAGAAAAGCCCGATTTGCGTTTGCGAGTCTCCGAAACATCTGGCGGTCACGCCAGATCTCTTTACGAACTAAGATCCGAATCTTCAACTCAAACGTCAAATCCGTATTGCTGTACGGGTGTGAAACTTGGTGCACATATGCGGTGATGACGCGAAAACTGCAAGTTTTTGTGAATCGCTGCCTGCGGAACATCATCCGCGCTTGGTGGCCTGGCAACTGGATCTCAAACGTTGAACTTCATCGCCGGTGTCATTAAAAGGCGCTTGAAATCGAGATTCGGGAACGTAAGTGGAGATGGATTGGGCACACGCTGCGAAGAGATGAAAACGAGATTTGCTGAGAGGGCTTGACTGGAATCCAGATGGGCATCGAAGAAGAGGCAGGCCCAAAAGCTCGTGGCGGCGAATCTAGCCGCTGAAATCCGCACAGTTGACGAAAACCTTGGCTGGCAGCAAGTGAAGACGCTGGCTCCGGATCGCCAGCAGTGGAGATCTTTTATCTCAGCCCTATACGCCGGTCAATCGGCGCTGGACCCTTAGGTAGGTAGGTAGGTAGGTATTTCGCGATTTTCATTAAAACTTTGCTTGAAATTTTTTTTTTCTGAAATTTTTTAAAGCAACCAAAAGTTTCATAGAAAGGTCTCCTAAATGCTTACTCAACCCTGATTTGAAGCTATATAGCATTCTATTCAGCATTGAATTTAAGTCTTATCGATACTTTGAAGTTCCACAGTCAAAGCTAAGTAGACGGTTATTCAGCTTTTGTGTGAGACTTCGCATAAAAAAGATATTTTATGAAATATAAGTTAAAACCACCATTTTTTTCATGTAACTTTTTTAACTTTCTATGCATTTGTACTCACTTGTGAATTTTGAGTGCTATAAGGTTTGATTTGGGAGCTGATCAAATGTGTTTGCTGATAAGCTTTTTTTTACATCAATTTGAACTATACCGTCAACTGGGGCATCACGCAACACTTTTCAACTTCATTGGCTTCTTAAAACTTATTGTCCACAGACACCCATACCGCTTATAAATCAAAAGTTTTAAGGTTGATAGGACATCAAATTGACATAGTCAGAAAAATTATTGGTTTCACCAGTAATTTTAAATTTACTAAAGCATGTCATTTTCATAAATTCATTGTTTTTATCTTAGAAAGAAATCTTTTTTACATAGTATTAATACGAGGGCAGATTTTATTGTGTTTCGGTTTCAGTTCTGACACCTAATGTGTGATTGAGATAGGGAATAAAATATGATAAAAAAAAACCTTATTCATTAGACAAAAGTAGGAGGGTAGAAAATACGCTTGATAGTTTTTATCACACTTGCTGAAAGTGTTTCCCGATTATATCTTTCAACTCAAACCTCCAAACCAAAATTGTTTCGCTACGAAGCACAGGTGACCTCAGTACTTAAGGGGGGGGGGGGGGGATGGTAGGGTCTAACACTTTTAAAAAATCTATTTTTTTATTTTTTTTATTTTCTTATTGTAAAACATTTCAAGAATGTTGTGTCAAATTTTCAAGTCAATTGAAGCAAAACTGTAGAAGTTATAGGCCTTTATCTCCTCCTATCTAATACTGCAAGAAAGCAAGAGCAGAAACTTCAAACGCGTTTTTCTCGAAAGCACATTTTTAAAGTCCGTGGACATCGTCATTTAAAAACTACTTATCCGATTCTTTTCAAATTTCGAACATATTTTTTACATATGAAATACCAGACCCCAACGTTTTTCTTTTTTGATTTTTTTACTTTGGGGAGATTTTACAGGTGAAAAATGGCGGATTTTTTCGTGAAAAATCGTAGTTTTTACTTCAAACAGCCACAAAAGTTTCATAAAAATATTTTTAAGTTAAATAAAAACGTTGGGGTCCAGAAAAACATCTATTAAAAATATTTTGCTCTGATTTTTTGACTTCAGATGATTCTGTGCTGAGATACAGTGTCCACCGCGCATCCAGTTTTCTAAAAGGCATCCTCGAAAGTGCTCCGTCACCGGCTCATTTTTCAAATTTTTTCTACGAAAAAATTACTAAATGTTCTTTTAACAATGCTTTGTATAATGCAAAAAATTTTAATACATTTGTTTGAACGATAGCTCTAGAAAAAAAACGTGAAAATGGTGTTTTTTTTATACCCGTTAGACCCTACCCCCCCCCTTAAGCACAAGATTTATCTTTCATCTTTTTCTACCTTTTCCATTCTCCTAAGACGTGGCCGGCACCGTGATTGATGTAAAAAAAAAGACTTCAAAACTATATTTTACAAATAACGAACACATTTTATAAAATAAATTTTATCATGCATTGGTAAATTCATACGAAGCAAAAATTTTAATGAAACATTTTAGATTCAATGATATAAAAAAGGGTGTGATTAGGCAATCAAATCTAGTTAAACTATATGTTGAAAACCTCATATTATAGAATTAAAAAAAATACGTTCTTAATATTCTACAAAATATTTGAAAACCTTTAGTTTTCTCTTTTTGGAAACTCTAAACACAGTATTCACAGCAAAGATTACATTAAGATAAAATAATTTATCCCTGAGAAAACGAGCTATATTTTTTTAATGCTCATTACAGCCGAAGTGGGTCAACATAAATTTTGAGGAAAAATATTAATTGAATAATAAATTGTAACTTTCTTCACAGTGCTTGATATTGCATTCTGCAATACATTGCAAAACAATTTTGAAACAATGTTCTGTGAATCATATTTTACAGCTAATTGTTATCTTCGTTTCAATATTCCAAATTTCCAATTACTTTTTATTAATTTCAATGTATTTCAGCTTGAGAATGTGGTATATACGGTTTTTAAAATATTACAACTGGAAAGGAACAGTTTTGATCCTCAATATGTTGAAATTCTCTGACATGATACTTTAATTGGTCACTAGACCGCTGCAAGATTTGTATGGAAATTTCAAATTCTTAAATTTGTACACCTCCCATAACTTTTTTTTGATTGTTTATGCTGCCAAAAATAGCAAAAAATATTTTTGAAGCGATCCATCCAGTCCTGAATTAGCGCAACGAGTTTTAATTTTATATGGAAGTTTGTATGGGAAAACAAAATTTTGCATTTAAAAATCACCAAAAATCTACTGAAAGTTCCAATAAATTCAGCTTTGGATGGAAAATATTTCTTTATTTTTGCAGTACAATTTATGTGAACATAGCATGAACCTAACTTGTACTCCAGAAAAGCTTTTCAATGTTATCCAAATTTTTGTTTTCAAAATAATATTTTTCAATTTTTGACGTTTTTGTCTGCTTATTTAGATGCTGTGTAGTCGTAGGATGAAAATAAAAAACCTCAAAAACTGTTTTGCATTGCCAAAACGCTTATAGATTCAAATAACCAACCTAACCAAATAAAAATATAACATGCAATTATCAATAGCTCTAGCAAGCAATACCTGCCGTTTTAAAATACTTTTCAATGGATTCAATAACTTTTTTCATGAAATTCTTAGCTGCTTGTCATGTTTGCAAAAATTGAAGCTTGAGGATAGTTCAAACCAAAATCAAAGACCGACTTCATTTCAAGCTCATTTGAATTTTCTGCATAATTTAATGAGTAAAAATTTCTTTTTCCATACAAATTTCCATACCAAATTTAAACGCGTTGTGCTAACTCAGGAATCAACCAAATCATCTCAAATTTTACAGTGATGCTTGGTTACCCAAAAGGCATCGAAAAAAACATATGAGAGCAAAAAGTCATTTTTTGCAGCGGTCTATTGGTCACCCTATCAGTTTCTTCATTATGAGTTCATGACTATCGGTTGAAATTGAATGTAATTGAACAGTACGCTTATTTTTTTCATCAAAAATCCTCGATCCTCATAAAAATGTTGTTACAAAATCATTGCAATTTTTATTAATTAACTTTTCAAATTACCAGCTGTGGTTTGCTAAACCAAGCCATTTTATTATTTCAATATGAGCTCTCAATCTATTCGAATTCATATCAGTTAAAAGTTTTTCAATACGACTTCAACAAAATGAGTTATCTTGGATGCAAAACATCAATTTTATAAAGACTTTTTTGCTTTAAGGTAGTTTTCTGAAGACCACAAAAATCAAACTCAAATTCTTAAAAATCATCTGATAGCAGACATTCGAACCATTTCTAAATGGTATGAAAATCGGTTCAGTAGTTTTGCTTTTATAACCAAAACAACAACCCGGGTACCCTAACCGGCTCATTATCCTTTTTTTGCTGCGTGACTCTGGTAACTCTATTCAAAAATCTAAAAGTGAGAAACTGTAGGTAAAGCTCCTCATTTTAATGAATGCCAAAAAATTTCAAATAGACCCTAACCACAAGGGAAAGTTAAGGATCCCAGATTGTCTAAATGTTCAATACAAAATTGGGGAAAGTCCGGCCCGGTCTGATTGCCCAGATTTTATATAAAAATGACCACATTTTGCACGGATTTATTCACGTTATTTGACAAATCAAACAAAAATGTACAAAAAACTTTTTATTTTTTTTTTATTTATGCCTCCAAAACGGAATTTTTGAGCAAGTTTTATCAAAATAGTATTTTCTTGGTATTCACTAAATTTGTCTGGATATTGCACGGATTTTTGGTCGTCATTTTTTAAATAAAATGCCCGGCTTTTGCTAAGTTTTTATATAAAATTGCCCGAATTTGTCTGGCCTGGATAAGCGCTGAAAAAAATCTGGCAACCTGACCTGACCTGAATGTAGTTTAAATTTTATAAATGTTTTTGAGGATTTTTCAAAACTTGGAGTTGATTTATAACGAAGTTTTACAGGTTCTCGAAGATCTTAAAATTTAAATTTGAGGCCAGTAACCAAGTTTAAAAAATAAAAAAACTTCGAAGCCCTTACGAATACCTCTGATGTCTAAAAATAATAGCATACAAGCGAGTTTGGTCTTCAGATAACTGTGCCCAACTTTGAATATCGAACCAAACCAATACCCCAAGGAAGCTCCCTTAAAACCCATTCGGTGGGCCATAGTTTGCCGGAAAATATGACTTTCTGAACGAAGCAGCAGCAGTACCCCGGCCTAGGGTCCCGGACACGTCCCGGTCCAAACGGAAACTTTGCTTTTAATAACGCCAAATGGGGTGATTATCAAAGTTTGTCCTGCCGAAAAATTGGTTCGGGCCTTCGGAGTTGTTTTTGGCTCCGACTGCGGATCGGAGAAAAGTTTCGGGCTATCCGATAGGTGCCATCCCAGAATGTGTTCTTTCTTGCTTGTGCGCTGCCATTATTTTCTGTCTTCGAGGCGGCATCGTCGCAGATATTAGATATTATTTTTAATCGTTCTCGGTAATGAAAGAAATGTGTTACACTTGCTGCGAGTAGGTAAGAAGATGTAGAAGAAGAGGTAGGAGTAATGGAAACTTTTTGGGCCCCTTGCTGGAAGTAAACAGGACGGCCCAATTACGGAATCCCCTAACCATCGCTAAACCTATTCGGTTAACCATTAGCATAATGATCCTTGACCGAGTCAGGCCTACTACTATCGAGATGGCCTAAGCAGGGGGAAAATGGCCCACTAGGATGGCAATTTTAATCGAAAATCCTCATTCGAAATAGCACTAATGGAGAAATAAATATTTCACTTTCTCAGTCTTGCCTTCTAGCCTGGCTTTGGGAGAGTGGTGCGGTTTTTGGTGCTGCCGGATAAGCCGAAGCCACATGTTTTCCGGTATTCCACCATCTCTTGTACCCTCCGACCGCGGACAGCTGGCTTGTTAACTTTAGACGTAGTTTTAGTTCGTTCGAATCCGTTTTTACTCTACCCAGAGCACTGATGCTCGACATGATCGAATAGTAGAAGCGAGCATACATATTCATGGGCGGAATAAAAAAAACGGCAGCTCACGGGACACCTCGAAATCGGACCAGAATCCAGATAGCGTAGACGACAAACACCAAACCGAGGAAGGCGGGTGGGTACAAATTTTATAAATATGTAACGAGCAAACGGTCTGCCCCTTTTACAAGTCTGTCTCAATGAATGGGTCGATAATTCAGCGGACTGAAAATAAAAACGCCGAAACAAGTTGTTGTCGTCGTCAGAAGACGATGCCGGTGACTGTCCGTGACGAGACCTAAGTTCGAAGGAAAAACTGAAGAAAATTAACCACATTAAGGGTATAAACTTAAATCAAAAGGTATAATTAGCGGTAACACCAGGCTGCTTGGTTATTTTTTTTCGGCTCAGTTTTGCCCTTTTTCGCGAACTTTGGAGTGCCTACTAATTACTGTGCTCAACCAGAAGCTTGTTTTTCGAACCGAAGGCCTCAATTTCCTTATGCATTCATAACTATATTATTTAAAATTTATAACTTCCAAAATCATTACCGGGAGCCTGTTTTAAAAAATTGAAATAAATATCCCTTTTTATAATCCTTTTCTGCTAATTGTTACCAAAATTAACTGAAACAAGATATCGTTCTTTCCCGATTCATTCAAAAACAAAAACGAACTCAGGACGTGCCTTTCATACTTGACTGTACAAAACGTCGGCTTATCAAAATAGAGAATCATGAAACGGACCGACCAAAAGACGTTGTCAAGACGTAAATGATGATCGTGATTGTGAAAACGGCGCATCAAATGAGCCAATTAGATTTTTTTTCGCATCTATTTTACAAACATTCTCGTTGAAATCAAATGTGATCTTTTTGCTGTACTCTTTCAAGCCAATGATTGGGTCATTTGTCTCGTTAAAATGTAAAAAATGTGCAACAAAGTATTTAGATTTTTTTTTCAATTTTTATATTTTTTTTCGGTTGATCAAACATCTGTTTTAAACACTTAATAATAGGGCAAGCGCGGTCCTAGAGTTCGCTGATTTCACAAAGTTCGAAAATCGACCAATAAAAGAACCTTAATATCTAGTGTTATAATGATCATTTTGAAACAGTGAGAGGGGAAGGGTTGCTACACGCTGCCCCTTATTTTTCATTTTAACATCATTGAACTAAATCAGAGGTACTAATTTTGAAAAACTTTAATAATCAGAGAAGAAATTCAAACTTTTAAGATCCATTCTCTATAAAAAATTATTTCGATATCCTTTGATACAACTTCAATCTGTGAATCTATTATCTTACATGCAATATGATGTTGATAAAAAAAAGATGATTTTCGTATGTTTTATAATATGTTGTTCAAAATTATACACTTATTGTTGAATAGAAGAGCATATTAAGAAACTTTTCAATTATCTGTTTCTCCTGAGCATCTTCAAATCAGCGCGAATTTTAACACAATGAAATTTTAATTATTCTAATTTTGTAACCCCCATAACTTTTTTTTCGATTGTTTTCACTGCCACAAATAGTGATAGTATAAAAAATATTCCTTGATTCTTACTGTACATTTAATGTAAACAAACCTTACACCATATATACTCAAAAATCAATATTCACCACTGTCATTTTCCCCATACAACAAAAAGGCGACAGCATCAGCATCTTCTAGCAGACAAAATGGAAGCACTAATTCGAAAAATTCCTGTAACTCATGATAGCGTGTTTTCTGAACACGACTCAATCAGGGATGCCAGTTGAAATAAATATTGTTTTACTCCTATTCTTTCACTATGAAAATTTTAGAAACTTGAATAAATAAAATGATTAAAATATGTTTAAGGAAAACTTGTCGATGTTTTAAAAACATTTAACTACAAACGCTTCGTTCAATCGTACATTAAAATTGGTTTCAACTGGTTTCTGTCAACTGGTAGGGTAACGGACTTATTTTGGACCAGTGGACCAATTTTGGACCACCTTTTCTAGCTCTCTTATAAAGCAACTAATAATGAAAAAAAAAATTAGTGCATTACATTAAGGGCCTGAATTTCAACAATAATTGCTGCGAAATTTCATGATTATTTGCTATATAAGAGAGCTAGACAAGGTGGTCCAAAATTGGTCCTCTGGTCCAAAATAAGTCCGTTACCCTAGTCAATGTTTTGGTCGAAACTGGTCAGGTAGTTGTTCAATGAAAAAAGTTGAATTTATTAAAAACCTATCCAGCTTGGCAAAAGGATTGATTTCGACCTGGTAGAAATCGGTCGAAGTCCATTGGAAAGAGACAGGTGATCAACTGTCAATGCATTTCAACTTGTTTCGACCTATTCCGACTAAACTTTAATGAACAGACTCACTTTAACAGAACAGATCAGGGCAACTGTTTTTGATTAATTTCTAATGAGGTTTTAATGTTGATCACTTAATGCCTAGAAAATTTTAGGAATTTGCTTTCGACAATAAATCATTTTCGAACTCAATGATTTTGAAAAACTTCCCAACTTTGCATGAAATTTTTGAAAACTAACAGTATAGAAAAATATATTTATTTTTCCTGTTGCCATATTGCACCCAATACGTTCGCGTATCACATTTTTTGTACTAGATGACGGAAGAGTTGTTTTAGTTAAATGCCAACTTTGGATTGGATAGGGATTAACATAACTAAATAAATATTTTTTTCTTTTTGCAACTAGGTACTATAAATTTTAAAAGCTAATACATCTTCAACGAGCATAAATCAACATAAATCCTTCCACTTTATTGGTATCATAATATTCAACAAAATCTGTCCTGACAAATTAATTTAAACATTATTCCATCGATTACTATTGTTTGTGTCTTTATCAAATGAACTTTGGTGAATGAATCGATCCCTTCAAAGATTTTCGTGCTGACTAATGGAAATTGTGAATTAAATCAGATTTTTATTCAAATTTTGTTTATCATTGTACGTAAACTAAAGACAAAGTGATGAAAATTGCTTCGGTCGGCACCCCTGAACAATACTTCAACGATTGCCCAACTGAGGTGCCAGGTGATATTGTCAAATAACTGATCTTGTTTTTTTTTTAAACACATCATTAGATGGCATAAACAAAGCATAAACAGATGATGTAGACGCCTTAATATATGCAACAATAAAGAGCATCTTCTTGGCTGGACTGCGCTGCCCCTACTTGCATAACAGTACCATATGAATTCTCGTCATTTTTCATCTAACCTGACAGTTTGTCATTTTGAACATAGGGCTTCAATGTAAAACAATAAAAATAGATATTTGGCTCTAGAAATTTTGAAAAAAAAAAATCAACTGTCTGTCCCATATGAAATATACCCGCTTAACAGTCCCAAATGTGAAATACCACGGACTTTGTTGCTTTTTAATGTTTCTTTCGGCGAAATAGTTTTTGATTTATTGCTTTGAATCATTTAAAATAGATTCAACTCACTTGATGTCGAATTATGCACATTAGTTTTCGGAGGCAGGCCAGTAAGGAGAAAGGAATGTCTTCCTGAGCGAAAAACTATCAGATGCAATCAAAAATCGTAAAAAGATTCAACTTACAATGTGGAATTCACGATATTTTTCCAAATGTTAATTCCTATTCTAATAAATGCATATAGAAGTTCAAAATTGATCAAGTTTAAGTCTTAGAAAGTAGATTGGATAGCTAAACATATTCTGTAAGGGACTGTTATGCGAGTAGATTTGAAAAAGGTATCAAATATGCTCGCATAACAGTCCCACAACGAATAAAAATTAGTCTTGCGGTTTATGGTGACAACATAGAACACATTCCATCAAACGATTTTCGTTTATGCTAAAAGTAGTGGTCACAATTTAAAAACATATTCCAAAACAGAAAAAGCTGATTTTATCGCTTGCTTGTTTTTGCATATGGGACTGTTACAAAAATAGGGGCAGTGCAGTTTATATCGAAAAACATAATTTAAATATCATCTTAACCGAAGACTACTACTTTATTGTAGATTTGTTCGATGTTTTCATATCTGAACTACATATTTGATCCTTATAGAGATTTGTTTTGAAAATCAGAACAATTCAAGAGTTTTTCGAAACGGTCCTCGAAAATCTAGACAAACTCTTGAAAATCAGGGCACCTGGCATAACTGATAAAAGCTAAAAAAAAATCACACAGTGTAAATATTCCATTTCTGTCACCAGATAGCGCTATTCGTGTCTCCCGTTTTCTCGTTAAGTGGTGTATATCGATTAAAGTATATCTACTTACACCTAAATTTTTTATTTAATTTGAGTGTTTTTGGCTACTTATCTTGAAGCTGTTCAACCGTAGGATGAAAATAAAAAATCGCAAAACTGCTTGTCATGAGCAAGGAATTGGCTTACTTATTGAATCTTGACAAAAACTTTTCTTTTAATTTGTGAAAGCTCTAGCCAGTAAAACCTTCTGTTTTTAAAAAAATTTCGTTGAATTCAGATTTTACATTTTCTAATAGTTATAACTTTATCCATGAAATTTCTTTTTCCATGAAAATTTTAATACAATATTGAAACGCGTAGCGCTAACTCAGGTATCAACCAAATCATCTCAAATCTTACACAGATGCTTGATGACCCTGAGGACTTAAAAAAACATTTTTTGCAGCGGTCTTATGTCTACGTTTAACGTAAAACAAATATTGAGATCAGTTTTTGATAATAATTGCTATGATTTTAAAACTATTTTACAAACTCTGATATTTTTTTTAAATATTGTGTTATTTTTTTCTGGATAGTGATTCGGAATATCGTGTTGTTTGAGTTTGTCCTTTAACTCATTTCATTGTGGATCGTGGTCGAAGAATTTTATTTAAAGATCTAAATTTAATTCTGATTTAAAATAATGAAATATGAATCTGAACTCCGGAGATTTTGAAGCTCTACTTTCCTAGATTTTCTCTTGAATTTCAAGCTCCCATCCTAACACTATTTAATCTGAAACTAATTCATCCCCTTCGTTTCGAGAAGAAACCTATTTGCATCAAAGAATATATAAATAAAGCGAAAAATTGTTTTTAATTTCTTAAAAGTCACATTATTCCTAATATTTTGGAATATTTTTTGAAAAACAATTTAAAAATCATTTATTAAAGGATCGATTACTGATAGCAGGAGGCAAAACAATTCACATTTCTTCGAAATACAATAAATTTTAAAGCTGATTTCGGCTGATTCGGGAGCCCAATATAACTATAACTATATTATAACTATATTATATCAGCTTTCGATTTTG
Source organism: Uranotaenia lowii (assembly GCF_029784155.1). Taxonomy (NCBI): domain Eukaryota; kingdom Metazoa; phylum Arthropoda; class Insecta; order Diptera; family Culicidae; genus Uranotaenia; species Uranotaenia lowii. The sequence continues at coordinate 184,451,691 of NC_073691.1, forward strand.
AGATTGAAGGCATTAAAGGTTAGCATTAGAAAACGTGGGAAAAATAATTTAGTAAATTTGAGCACAATTTTGAAAAAACCTGTAAAATGTTACAAAGATATTGAAACTAAAGATTTTGAAAAATTAATCAACTTTCTCGATGACTGAGAATAATTTTGACTTCTTAGAAAAAGTTACTTAAGTTACATTTATAATTTTTTTTCCAGCTTCAACCAATAAAAAAAATTTAACAACTGCAACATGGTTGTGAAATGAATTCAAATTTTTTGCACAAAAAAGTTTAAAACGTCCTTAAGTGATGCCAGAAATTGTTATATGTTCTTCAATTAAATTTTCTAAAAATAACATTACATTTTCTCTAGAGCATTGCCTTTCTTAAATAAGAGTTTCTCTGCCAAATCTACATCCATCATTAAATAAAGGATAAAAACTAGGTTTTAAATCGGATTTTAGGTACCTTGTTTATTTTCAATCATTAACTGATTGCAGTGAAAAAGTGTGAAATCTTTCAAAAACAGTTATTCAAACACATGCATAAAAATGCTGTGTAGTTTTTATTGTTCTTTAATGTAGAGTCGCAATCAATTACAATGGTTATAGTGATCTTTTTTTGTCAAATCTAAACTTGGATTCTTATTTTAATTCTAACAATATTGACGATATGATTGGTGTGAATCTTGAAACCCAGCCGAGTTAAGGACCAAAATTATGGTTAAGTATGATATTTGAATTTAAAATGAACACATACACGAATTTTACGATGTATATTTTTTTAGTTTCATATGTAATTCAAAATTTGGCATTTTTTTCAAACTCTTATCGGATGCTGATGAGACCAAGGAGACCGATTATCGAAAACGAAATCATTTACGGATTGGATTTGGATTTGGGTTTGAATTGGATTTGGTAATCGCATTACAGGCACAGTTAGAGTGGTCGGGAATTCCCGGGAATTATAAAAAAATCGGGAATTCCCGAATCCCGGGAAATGCTTTAGAAATCTCGGGAATTCCGAAGCCAATAAAAAGTGCTAAATAAGTAAAAAAATACACGATCTAAATTGGAAAATAAGAATCAGATTGAGCAAGGAAAATTATAGTTCAACCTTGAAGACTTAGTCTTAAATATTTTATTTTCTTAACTCTGGGAAATCCATGCAACTTGATAAAAAATAATTTTTGGATCGAAAACTTAGTGTAAAAGTGAAAAACGACAAAAAATCTACATAACCAATTAATTACGATAATGAAACGCTACGGGAAGAATCTGAATGTTCCATTTTGCAAGACTTATCATTTAGAATTTTCGTTTCGGATACTTTGGCAGTAGCAAAATGATCAGCAAAGAAATGACATATTGTGAAACAAATGGATAGTTGTATAAAAAATGTATGAAAAACCTGAAGTCTAGTTAATTAACTTTTATCGATAGTGATCTTTCTCAATTATTTAAAATTTTTGTAGCTAGAATTAGACTTGTTTGTCTAATTCTAGCTACAAAATTTTTGGGGCTTGGGTTTGCTTAATAATTTTTTGAGGCATAAAAATAGATTGAAATTTTTAGGAAATATTACTTCTTAAAATTTAAAAATACCGTAGCGATAAGGATTTGCACGCAGCAGAGGGCTAAGATCTTCATGTTGCAAGCTTAATTTTCTTTTTTTCTTTGGATCCCGGGAATTCCCGGGAAAAGGTTCGTCAGATTTCCCGATTCCCTGGAACGCTAGAATTGCTGGGAAATGGAAACTCTAAGGCGCTGTTGTGCGATTTCAGAGCTAAGCCACGAATTTAGTGGCAGATTTCCGGAGAAAACGTTCGATTATCGAGCATCTGCTATCAACCCTTTGAAATGTCCGATTTCCGAACTTGTTCGATAATAAATCGTCCGTTTAACGAGTGAGTACTGTATTCGTTTGTAATCTGAAATAAACCATTCCAAGCACCCCTCAACTGGAGAACTCATTCTTGAGCTTAATTTTACATCAAAAGATTTACAGTTACCTTTTTCAAGAACTGAGTATGTTATTGTTCAAATTCAAAAGTTTAAGTATGAAAATAAAAAGATTTTTTGACAATTTTCTTTATTTGAAACATAACTTTGTCAAAAATCTCGTTATGTAAAAAAAAGTAATTGCTAAATGATAGTAAAAAGCCAGCTTTCAAACATGATATTGGATAAAGAATAATCGATGATCTATTTTTAAGCGTTGTGACGTCGCGAAAATTGTACAGTTTTTAAATTTAGGATTTCCTTAAACTTTTTGAGAGGAATTCAGTGCAATCTTCAGAGTGAAAATCCAAGTGCCATGAAATAAATGCAATGAGATTATTAAAATCTTTGAGCATGGTAAATTTAACAGATTAACTTTTGAAATAAAAAAAAATCATGAGACTTTCAAAGAAAATAAATTTCTAATTAATCCTTTTTTTTTCAGGGATTTTCATCCTATTTCCCACATTAAAACGCTTTTACATATAGGTTTTTCCTATTATTTTTTTTAAATAATATTCACGTGATTGCACAAAAAAAATCGAACCAAGTTGATGTTCCCAATGTTGCATTGATATTTTTTTTAATGTTCAATGGTTCGATTGGCTCAAAATATATGTAAGGTTCACCAAAGAAACATACGGCAAGTAAAAACAAAGCTCTTTTTTCCATTTTAAAATGTTCCAAAATAAACATTTACACCAGGAAAGATGATTTTCGTGTGTTACAGGAAAATGGCCTTTTGTGCGCTTAATCCCGTATTTTCATGATCCTTCATTTACCAGTTTTCAAAATTATACTCGTTCGATCTGTGCTAATTTTGATTAACTGAATAGTTGGTGAAAAATGTAAGCAAAGGGCTTCTGTGTTTTGGGTCATTTTGACTTTTTCTGTGATTCCTAAGTTTAAGCATTTTCTTTTGAAATTGTCTAGTTACTTTCAATGCCATAACTCAATTTTTCGATGTGTGCGGTGGCTCAAACAGCCTTCATTTGATTCCTCGGAAGATATCACTCAATAGAGGGCTGTTTTTGTTCAAAAATTTTTAGTACAAACACGTGTTTTTCTGGAGGGCAGATATTTAATTTCTTCGAGGTTTATTCACTTTTTTCCCAATTGTGCAATGCAAGAGGTCTGTCTCTCTGCCTGTCTTAAGCTTACATTTAGTAGGAAAATGACAAGTTAAGAAACTTTCAGTTGCGAAATCTTCATACGTACAAAATCTGGAAATTTCAGATTCCGATGACAATGATGAAATTTTTTGGGAGGAATCTTCCAATATTATAACCATCAAAAAACCCTACTCACAATCTAGGCTACGTTTTCCGAAACTCAAGTTTTAAACACCAAATATTGCTGCTACTCTATCGATACATCCAATAAAATTATGGATGGTTCATTTTACGGCCGAAGTCGGCCTTGAAAAATTGCCTTTTGCTGGAACGGATACAAACCAGAGCTCCTCGATTGAGAGAAATCTTTATAAAAAAAACAGACAACCCATTTCAAATCAAAGCAGCCATTAGCTTGTGTTTTCTGTTGTCTTTCCGTGAGAACGAAAAAAATCCACCAGATAACTAGCAAGTAGTCGGTTGTCTAGGGAACCGAAAAACATTCCCTCAAACAACCAGATGACTGTTCCGTCAGCGCCAAACATCTTTTAGAAGGAAAAAAATCATTTTTTCCTTCCTGCAGACAGTTTGTTTCATTTCCGCAGTCAATGTTTTGCCTACATCAACAAAAGGAGGAGCTCCGGCAAATTTATTTCGCATTCGTATTTTTTTTTTTGCTGTTATTTTTTTTTCTTCGTTCGACCAAACAGTGACTGCTACTGTCGGAATTTTTGCCGGAATGGGTTGGGTAGGATTTTTTTTTCTCTCCCCACAGCTCTTGACTGCATCTTTACGACAGAAGCCTTCCACTGCCATTTATTGGCAAAATGTTGTGAACATCAATTTTTCTGTGTTTTATGCTTTCGGCTGATTAATATTGCCGTTTTACGATTTGTTTGGGTCCTTCGATTTTTTGTTTGCGTGCTCAGCAGGCTGGAATTAAAAGGTTGCATTTTTTCAGGATTTCGAAAAAAGAATTTTAACCTGATTCAAATTTCGAAAAGACAGAATTGAATAAAAAATTATACAATAGCAAAAAATACCAATTTGACAAAAATGACAAAAATGACAAAAATGACAAAAATGACAAAAATGACAAAAATGACAAAAATGACAAAAATGACAAAAATGACAAAAATGACAAAAATGACAAAAATGACAAAAATGACAAAAATGACAAAAATGACAAAAATGACAAAAATGACAAAAATGACAAAAATGACAAAAATGACAAAAATGACAAAAATGACAAAAATGACAAAAATGACAAAAATGACAAAAATGACAAAAATGACAAAAATGACAAAAATGACAAAAATGACACAAATGACAAAAATGACAAAAATGACAAAAATGACAAAAATGACAAAAATGACAAAAATGACAAAAATGACAAAAATGACAAAAATGACAAAAATGACAAAAATGACAAAAATGACAAAAATGACAAAAATGACAAAAATGACAAAAATGACAAAAATGACAAAAATGACAAAAATGACAAAAATGGCAAAAATGACAAAAATGACAAAAATGACAAAAATGACAAAAATGACAAAAATGACAAAAATGACAAAAATGACAAAAATGACAAAAATGACAAAAATGACAAAAATGACAAAAATGACAAAAATGACAAAAATTACAAAAATTCATATTCATAGAAGCATTCCTCGTACCCAAATACCTTTCTATGACAAATTTGGTTCCATTTGTCTAATCTGTTCATGATTTCTGAAAAAAAAAAAACTGTAAGAGGACCCCCCTCCACACTGAAAAAAGATGGGGTATCAAACCATCTAAGAAACATTTTTCGTACCGAAATACACTCCCATGCCAAAATCGGTTCCATTTTCATGATCAGATCTTGAGTTATGAAGACTTGTTACTTTTGTTTGAAGTACTTCCATCCCCTCCTTCCAGTAAGAGGACCTCCGATTTATGTTTTTTTTTGTAAATGTAAATGGTAGATGAAAGTCTCCTCTTTAAGGTAGTAAAATTCCAAAGATGCCATTTTTTTTTGTTTAGAAATCATTCTAAAGAAAACACCGAAATATGATTTAAGACAGAGACAAACTAAGACAGTCGCTGAATTTTTGAAGACAACCAGCAGCCATACATACTTTGTTTCAAGACAAAATTTCCACTCGAAAGCAAGAGTTTTTAACCCAGCAAATTTTCACAAGATAAACCGACACTGATTTTCATCTTCCACCACTGAGGGATCCTTTTTGTTCTCGTCTTACCCTGACTTGAGTTCAGACTTTCTCCGAGACCGAGACTTGACAAAAGTGAGGGGCCTGACTTTGATGGGTAATTTTATTGCGACATATAATTTTTTATGGTCCATCATAAAATATTGGCTGCGCGTCGTGTATGTGTTGTGATGAGGCCCCGAGGAGGGTTGCTGAAGTCGGGGCTGTCAGAACAGGAGTCAGGAAGGTGAGGCGTGAGCTTGAGGCGATCAGAGGGAGACGGTGACGTTTACGCAAGGAACAGTTACCGGGGAGTTGACAGTCGCGCGACCTCTAGGATCTATAAAAATCGGGAATAAATAAACACAATGGCTTACATCTGTTGACGCAAGCCTATTAACTACCTTCCCATTGAGCGCGATATCTCTCGAAAGCCACACGGGACTTTGATTAACCTGGAGGGGATTCGTTCGGGATAAAAATGGGATTAGCGCTGTATTAGCAGGCGTTGAAAAAGGTGGCCCACCATTAATCATCCCAAGCATGCCCCAGCCCAAAGGGAGAGGACACAGGATGCCATGCTTATGAGTCTCAACGATTTCCGTTTGCTTCGATAGGTTTGGAGTGATGCCAACAACACAGTAGGTATGCAAATTTGTGTCAGAAAATGCAATCCCACTAATGGAGGATGTCACCACGGCACTTTCGTGTTCCGAGGATGGAATGAGGAAGCAGACGATGACTTCAACTGGACGGACAGAGCGTGCCCGCCTAGACCGGACTCTGGCCATGTTTTTTCTAAATACTTATAAGCACAAACGCAAAGAAATGCAACTTTGTAGCGACGATAGGCCGTCAATCCGCTCGAGAATGAGTAATTTATTAAACAAGCCCTGTCTAGGGAAGAAAAAAGCCGAAGCGACGTCAATTGAGGGTTTTTTTTCCTCCGCTTGGGGACGACGATGGAACAGATGCGTCCACTTACTTATCAATAACCCCAGCTCATGGCGAGTCGGAACGCCCATTAGCTGCATTAGCTAATAACAATACGTTTAATTGCGAATGTCGCCTATTGGATGAGTTGGAATGAGCAAAGTTGTCAGAAGTGTTTTTTTAAGGTTAGCAGTACGCTTAAAACGACCAGGGATTAAAACATAATTAATCTAATCAAAACTTCTTTTTTGAGCAAATAATTTGATGCATAATTTTCTATTGCGAATAAAATGCAGTTAAGATATCACTATTTCTACACAGAAAAAAAAACATTGTAATATCACAAAAAAATACCTGCACATAATTTAAGTCGCAAATGTTACTTTATTTTATATCTTCTTAATGTATCCAGCTGATAAAAACCATTTAATATATTATGTAACACTGATGCAAATGGACCGAGTTTCCTTAATTTGCCAAATAAGGAATTTATATAAGCAGCAATAGGTATTAAGAATTTTTATGATTTTCTTAAATTTCTATATTTTCTTGATTTTCTTTCTTATCTTATTTTCTTGATTTTCCTGGCTTTCTTGATTTTCTCAGCTTTCTTGGTTTTCTTGATTTTCTTGATTTTATTGATCTTCTGGATTTTCTTGATTTTCTTGATTTTCTTTATTAGCTTGATTTTCTTGATTTTCTTGATTTTCTTGATTTTCTTGATTTTCTTGATTTTCTTGATTTTCTTGATTTTCTTGATTTTCTTGATTTTCTTGATTTTCTTGATTTTCTTGATTTTCTTGATTTTCTTGATTTTCATGATTTTTTAATTTTCTTGACTTTCTTGATTTTCTTGATTTTCTTGATTTTTTGGATTTACTTGATTCTCTTGATTTTCTTGATTTTCTTGATTTTCTTGATTTTCTTGATTTTCTTGATTTTCTTGATTTTCTTGATTTTCTTGATTTTCCTGATTTTCTTGATTTTCTTGATTTTCTTGATTTTCTAGATTTTCTTGATTTTCTTGATTTTCTTGATTTTCTTGATTTTCTTGATTTTCTTGATTTTCTTGATTTCCCTGATTTTCTTTATTTTATTGATCTACAAGATTTTCTAGATTTTTTTGATGTTCTTGATTTTTTTTATTTTCTTGGTTTTCTTGATTTTCTTGTTTTCTGTATTTTCTTGATTTTCTTGATTTTCTTGTTTTTCTTGTTTTTTCTTTATTTTCTTCATTTCATTTTTTTTTAATTTTCTTGATTTTCTTGATTGTCCTGATTTTCTTGATGTTCTTCATTTTCTTTATTTTCTTAATTGTATCGTTTTTCTGAATTTTCTCGAAAAACTTGATTTTCTAGAATTTCTTGATTTCCTAGATTTTCTTGATTTTCTTAATTAACTTGATTTTCTTGATTCTCTTGATTTTCTTTATTTTCTAACTTTTCTTGATTTTCTTGATTTTTTTATTTTCTTGATTTTTTTGATCTTCTTAATTTATAAAATTTTCTTTATTTCAATGATTCTCTTGATTTTCGTAATTTTCTTGACTTTCTTGACTTTCTTGATTTTCTTGATTTTCTTAATTTTCTTAATTTTCTTTATTTTCTTGATTTTCTTGATTTTCTTGATTTTCTTGATTTTCTTGATTTTCTTGATTTTCTCGATTTTCAAAGTTAAGTTAGTTTTCTTCATTTCTTGATTAATTTATTGATTGTCTTAATTTTCCTAATTTTCTTAATTTTCTTGATTTTTTTATGTTTTTTTATTTTCTTGATTTTCTGAATTTCATGATTTTCCTGAATTTCTTGATTTTCTAGATTTCCTTAATTTTCTTGATTCTCTTGATATTCTTGATTTTCTTGATTTTCTTGATTTTCCTCATTCACTTGATTACTTATTTTTCTTGATTTTCGTGATTTTCTCAATTTTCTTGATGTTCTTAATCTACTTGTATTTTGTTTTCTTGATTTTATTGATGCTTTTGATTTTCTTGATTTTCTAAATTTTCTTGATTTTCATGATTTCTTGACTTTCTTTATTTTCTTGATTTTCTTAATTTTTCTTATTTTCTCGATTTTATTGATGCACTGGAATTTCAAGATTTTCTTAATTTTCTCAAATTTCTCGATTTTCTTGATTTTCTTGTTTTTTTTTAAATTTCCTGATTTTTCAAATTGATTTTCATAATTTTCTTGAATTTCTGGATTTTCTGAATTTTCTTGATTTTCTTGTTTTCTTGATTATCTTGATTTTCTCAATTTTATTGATTTTATTGATTTTTTTCATTTTCTTAATTTTCTTGTTTTTTTTAGTTGTCTAGATTTTCTTTGTTTGCTTTATTTACTTGATTTTCTTGATTTTTTTGATTTTCTTAATTTTCAAAATTTTTTAAATTTTCTTGATTTTTCCGGTTTCCTTGATTTTCAAATTTTCTTGATTTCCTAGATTTTCTTAATATTTTTTTTTCTTGGTTTTCTTGATTTTCTTGATTTTCTTAATAATCTATATTTGATATTTTCTTAATTTTCTTGATTTTCTTAACTTTTTTTTAGTTTTCTTTATTTACTAGATTTTCTTGATTTTCATCATTTTCTTAAATTTTTTGATTTTAATTTCTGGATTTTCTTGATTTTCTGGATTCTCATATATTTCTTGATTTTCCTAATATATATATATATATATATTTGCTTTTCTGGATTTTCTTGATGTTTTGAATTTTCTTGATTTTCTTGATTTTCAATTTTCTGTATTTTCCTTTCTTCGCTCGATTTTCTCGATTTCCTTCAATTTTCTTGATTTTCTTTTTTTTCAAGAGTTTTTTTAGTTTTCTTGATTTTTTTGTTTTTTTTTTATTTTCTTTATTTTCTCATTTTTAATGATTTTTGATTTTCTTGATTTGCTTGGTTTTCTTGATTTTCTTCATTTTCTTGATTTTTTTTTTATTTGATTGATTTTCATGATTTTCTTGAATTTCTTGGTTTTCTTGATTTTCTTGATTTTCTTGATTTTCTTGATTTTCTTCATTTTCTTTTTTTTTTGTGATTTTCTTGATTATTATGATTTTCTATATTTCATTTATGTTTTTGATTTTCTTGATTTTTTTCATTTTGCTGATTTTCTTGATTTCCTTGATTTTCTTGATTTTCTTTATTTTCTTAATTTTCTTAATTTTCTTAATTTTCTTAATTTTCTTAATTTTCTTAATTTTCTTAATTTTCTTAATTTTCTTAATTTTCTTAATTTTCTTAATTTTCTTAATTTTCTTAATTTTCTTAATTTTCTTAATTTTCTTAATTTTCTTGATTTTCTTGATTTTCTTGATTTTTTGGATTTACTTGATTCTCTTGATTTTCTTAATTTTCTTGATTTTCTTGAGTTTTTTGTTTTTTTATTTTCTCAATTTTCTCAATTTTCTGGATTTTCTTCATTTATGTATTTGATTTTCATGATTTTCTTGAATTTCTTGGTTTTCTTGATTTTCTTGATTTTCTTGATTTTCTTCATTTTCTTGATTTTTGTGATTTTCTTGATTATTATGATTTTCTATATTTGACCCATTCCAAGCACCTCTCAACTGGAGAACCGATTTTTATTTTTCATTATCCAAAAATAAATTGCATAGCGTTAGAAAGGTTATTTCTTGAGTTTCATTTTCCATTAAAAGATTTTCAGCTACCTTTTTTTAGAATTGAGTATGTTAACGTTGAAATTTAAAAATTTAAGCATGAAATTAAATTGATTTTTGCAAATATTCTTTATTTATAACATAACTTTGTCGAAAATCTAGCTATGTCAAAAAAAAACTACTGTAAAATGATGGTAGAAAAGCCATCTTTTAAGCATGATATAAGATAAATAACAGCTACTGCAAGTTTACGCTCTAGAATCGTTGATAAAGGTATCTATTTTTAAGCGTTGTGACGTCACGAAAATTCTACTGTTTTTGAATTTATGATTTACTGAAATTTCACATATTGTCGAAAATTGGAGGTCTCTTCAAACTTTTTGAGTGGAATTTAATGCAATTTTTGGATTGAAAATCGGTTTAGCAGGTTGTGAGTTGCACCCGGGTAAAGAATGCGTTGTGACGTCACGAAAATTTATTTACTTTTTTTCGAAAACGTTCAAGACTTTTTACTTCAACACTATGATAGTATTTCTTCAATACAAGTTCAACACAACAATGTGCTTCAATAAACGAATTGTATTATCAAGTTTTTAAAGAAACTATTTTTTTTTTCATTAATTTAGCTGTTTTTTAACATTTCTTATAAAACATATAAAACAGCGCTTAAAAACGCTTGATTCAAGAATAAACAAACTACAAACAAATGAAATCCTCATCGATTTTGTAAAAGAATATTTGTGAATCATAAAGCAGGTAGTTATCTGTGATTTGAATAAAAATCTTGCAAAAGATCAAGTTCTTCATATATCTATGTTAGAATGAAAAACACCGCTAGTAGCTTCTATTTCTTTCTGGCATTATGTTCAAACAAAATATGTTCCATGAAATAAATGTAATAAGATTCAAAAAATCTTTGAACATGGTAAACTTAATAGATTAACTTTTTTATTAAAAAATTCATAAGATGTTCATAGAAAATTAATTAATAAAATTAATTAAATTATTTTAATAAAAAACTGCCCTTTGAAATTTCCACCTCGAAGAATGTCACTAGAAAAGCCAAAACGAACCCCGTGTTCACATAAAATCTCACAAAATAGACTTTGAACTGAATTACAAAATTAAATTAATTCAAATACGTACTAGCACAAGGTCTCATGCAAAATTTGGGTCAGATTATTCTACGAAAAGGGGTTGCGCAACGCACCTGAAGTTTGTATAGAGTTATGTAGATTTTGTTCGGCATGATAAAAAAAAACTCTTTTTTGTCAATAATTGAGGTCTTTATCAACCAATTTTTCTTTTAATTTGAGTATTTTAAAGCTTTGATTATGACAATATTTCATCTGAGGAATGCGTTTCGGTTAGAGTTATCATAAAACAGCTATAACGTTCGAAATTGGCGTCGATTAACGATCATTCAGGTATTTTTTTGTATTTGACCTATCAGAAGCTAATTTTTGAAACTCAAAAACCTTTTTAACTAAACCATTGTTGAAATGGGATTTTGAAATAAACTATTTGTCATAATGAAAGTTTTGTGAATGACTATAATTAAAACAAATCAGCCGATAGGGACTTCAGAAATTGGTGCATAACTTGGTTTCAATGTCCTTCCAAACCCAATTTCTCATAATTCCATACAAATTTTAGGCTCATTGGGCCTTCTATTTCCGTAAGCCAATCCCCGAATTTGGCACTGGACTTTGTGTTAGGCCTAGGATCTATTTAAGGGGGGGGTAGGGTCTAACGGGTATAAAAAAAACACCATTTTCACGATTTATTTCTAGAGCTATCGTTCAAACAAATGTATTCAAATTTTTTGCATTATACAAAGCATTGTTAAAAGAACATTTAGTAATTTTTTCGTAGAAAAATATTGAAAAATGAGTTGGTGACGGAGCATTTTCGAGGATGCCTTTTAGAAAACAGAATTTGCGGTGGACACTGTATCTCAGCACAGAATCATCTGAAGTCAAAAAATCAGAGCAAAATATTTTTAATAGATGTTTTTCTGGACCCCAACGTTTTTATTTAACTTAAAAATATTTTTAAGAAATTTTTGTGGCTGTTTGAAGTAAAAACTACGATTTTTCACTTAAAAATCCGCCATTTTTCACCTCTAAAATCTCCCCAAAGTAAAAAAAATCAAAAAAGAAAAACGTTGGGGTCTGGTATTTTCTATGTAGAAAATATGTTCCAAATTTGAAAAGAATCGGATAAGTAGTTTTCAAATGACGATGTCCACGGACTTTAAAAATGTGCTTTCGAGAAAAACGCGTTTGAAGTTTCTGCTCTAGCTTTCTTGCAGTATTAGATAGGAGGAGATAAAGGCCTATAACTTCTACAGTTTTGCTTCAATTGACTTGAAAATTTGACACAACATTCTTGAAATGTTTTACAATAAGAAAACAAAAAAATAAAAAAATCGATTTTTTGAAAGTGTTAGACCCTACCCCCCCTTAAGCTTGTAACTTATAAGATTTTCATTAGATGGCTGATTTAGGCACTCTAGTGTCGATTAACTATCTTTGAAAAGATCGAAGGCTTTGAAATTATCATTTATTTTTCCTTTCCTTTGCAATTCAGAAACACATTTCAACGCTTTTACGAATAAATATTTTCTAGTTTTAGTTTTGTCCAATATAATATTCACATGATCGCACAAAAAAACTTCGAATAAAATTCATGTGAGCAGTGTTGCAAACTTTATCTGCCTATATGGGCCTTTGAGATTTAATTCCTTTTAATTTTTGGGAATAAATGGATCGATTTCTTCACCAAATCACATTTTTTATCAAGTTTTTAAGCATTTTAAGTAAATTAAGCATTCATTTTAAGATTATACTTTGATTTATTTCATGTAGCTAACCATAAAATTTCGTGACGTCACAACGCTTTGCAAACCCTTGCTTTAAAAAAATGGTGCGTTGTGACGTCACGAAACTGAATCGCTGTAAAATAAATTGAAATCAAAATTTGAAAAAATCGAAAACAGCGATTTGTTGGTTGTAATGAATCGATACTTTCCTGAAATTTTCATAAAATTTGATCAAATAGAAGAGCAGAAAATTGCGGCGTTGTAAAAAAAACTTAAAAGTGGGAAAAGAGGCGCGTTGTGACGTCACGATTCCTTTTGCTTATATTTTGTTAACTATTTATTCTATACAAATACTTTTGGTTTCAAATTGTAGAGAATTAAATTTTGACCTTATAATGTAAAATTTTTAACACTGTGCGATATGACCTGTAAAACTTACATACAATATACCAAAAATTTTTTTTGCAAACGTTGTGACGTCACGCTGGAATGGGTCATTTCATTTATGTTTTTGATTTTCTTGATTTTTTTCATTTTGCTGATTTTCTTAATTCCTTTCATTTTCTTGATTTTCTTGATTTTCCTGATGAATGAAACTGACAGGTACGTTGATGATTTCGAAATATCAAAATTATTAAGATAAGTATGCATGAGGAGCTTGATTTGAAATTACTTTGCATGTTTGTTTGTTTACTTGCTTGCATGGATTATGAAATTATTTAAAAATAATAAAATTCACATTTCCGATCAATGTTACTGTGTTATTCCGATGCTCTGGAAAGATTTTTCAAAGTTATAAATTTTGAAAGCAGCTCAAAACGTGTTTGTTTACTCACGGGTTTGATAATTGATTCTTAGAATCAAGAGATGTATTCACAAAGTGGACATGAAGACCGTCAACGCTCCTGTTCCGACATCAAGCGAAAGATTCGCTGAACAGCCGATTATGGATCGTTTCCAACTGTTCACTAACTAGTTTTCATCAATGGACAATGTACCTTTAATTCCAGTAAATCAAATCTTCTTCAAGTACCTTGACTTTTTTCACAGCTTGAAAGAGAAATTCCAAAATTTTAGTTTCCTAAGCAGTGTCTAACATTTTTTTTCAAATGATTTTCATTATTTGCACTTCAATCTCCACGAGCATAGGCGCGACTCAGTAGAACTAATTCAACATTTTCAATGGTTGCGGTCGGAATGTGGGCAGAAGTCGGATCCGGTGGACAAAACTTTGGACCGGAATGTCATACGTGCTTACACGCCTGTAGAAAGACTGCCTCATTTCGGGATGTTACCAAAAAGTAAAATCCTCTCTCAGCATGATGATGCTTGACGTTCTGCGTTAATCAATCATGAATAAAAACTTGACATTTTCGGGTTTATTAGCATTGATAATCAATTCTATAGCCATCGACAATCAGCTCACGAAAATTTTAGATATAAACCGTATTTTGATTTTTGTTTTAAATTTGACATTCAGAGCATATTTGAATTGGAAAACCTCCACACTTTTTTAAAGTGTGTGTAACTTTTTTATTTTTAATGTAGAACTTGTAATGTTTGCTATCAATTTTTTTAAAATTTTATTGAGTTTTTCAATAGCTCTCACATAGTTTTGAAATTCACAAGCAAAAATCCAAATGTTTTTCTGATTTCGAGGATTGATTCTAATTGAACAAAAAAAATGGCTTGAATAAATTTCGAATAATTTACGACCGCTCATAACTCTTTTTTGCGTCAAAATTGCGTCCAAACTATTCCGCTAACGATCCATTCGTTGGTCCGTAAATGTCCTGTAACAATCTATCTCTCAATGACACAAATCACGCGCTGCTATCAACAATAAGAGAGCTTCAAGCTCAATCACAGGTCAACGGCAGTTGAAACTGGTGATTATGACGTGCTTACAGTAGAACAACGTAACAAGATCAACAAAAAAGAGAGATTCAGCACTTTTATTACACAATTCAACAGACAATTTCGTCGAATTAGAGACACGGTGGAGGAACGAAAAGTCGGACTCGAAACTTCCTAAGGAGCGATCATTAAATGGCTGGAACTCAGAGCGTCGTAAAATCTTTGGTGGCACCCAAAACGAGACGATCGTGTGTTCAACCTTTTTTTCGTTTGTTGATCTACTTTGTTTAATTTTCAATTTATTGTTGCTAGTGTGCGAGTGTGTACCTTTTTATGGTTTTAAAACGACGAAACAGGCTGCGGTAAGTTTGCTGCTAGGTGAAAAGTGGCGTTAGACCATCAAAAAATGGCCGCGTGTGTGCGATGTCGTTTGCTCCGATTCGATCGTTTCGAAGTAGGCCCCGAGAATCGGGAGGGTGGTTTGTTTTTTTTTCTTGTCTTTAATGGGTTTCTAAACTATGTTGTAACTGGTGAATTTTATGGCTTTTAGAACTTTTATAGATAAAAATTAGACCTGCTTCGTGGGTTCGTGGCTAGGGGTGTCGTGGTTTTTTTTACGACCATAGTGTTGCACCTTAACGACTTTACACACCACCCATCGAGAGAGCGAACTCTTGGGCACTTCCTAGAGTCGGAAGAAGTGTCCGATTGCTCGGCCAAACCATTCTCGTCCCGTCTTCGTGCTACTTTGAATCGGCAGAAAAACCTCACAACTAGCGAGGGGTAATTAAAAAGTCATATAACGTTCAGCTTTTACGACGTTTTATTGTTATAACCCATATTATCACGCTTTTCCGTAACACTCTGTCCCGAGGTGAGGGCTTTCCAGATCTTCCCCGGACAGTTCTCAGCGAACCTTTCGGATGGAAGGGGTTGCCCGCATTCGGTTTAAAAGCTGCTAGCTTTGTTGGATTAGAAACCCCGGCGCAGATAATAATTAGCTTGTAATTTATTTTCTATCTTGTTGTCATCGTATGTATGTGCGGGACTGAGGAGGTGGTTTTTCATTCATCCCGACGCTCGTTGACCAAAAATGTGAGGCAAGGTGGGTCGTTAAAACCCCTCGGCTTAGGACCATTAAAAATATCAAACTTGCGAAATCTTTCAAGTGTCCATTGACAACATTCGTAGCGCTCTCGAAGTGCACCAAGCAGCAGCAGCCATGACGGCAACATGGCAATCTATTAAGAAAAAAACGCCAAACGGACGGCCATGCTTTCGTTGCGATGGTATCGTCACCCTACGAAATCGTTCCTCAATGGCCAATTGCGACCAACTGATGATTTCGATGATCATCAACATCATCAAGTCATCATCGACCATATCGACCAAGATTCGACCGGTTTCCCTTGCTTTGGTTGTGTTCGTGTGAGCAGCTCTCATTGATGACAAGTCAAGTATAGGCGAAGCAGAAACATGGTGCATGTAGCAAAGAATGTCGGAAAAGCAAGAAAGTAAGATAAAAAAGACGGGGAAAGTAGAAGAAGGCAAGGGACACCCCCTTGCGGAGTTATCTCTCGGCAAATGGTTGTAGATATTCGTTGTCGATGACACCGGCTGGAAAAGAAAAGGTTAGTCCGGCGTTCGATAATGGCTGATGGTCGTTCCGGTTTTTTCTTTCTTTCTTTTTTGTGTGTTACCAGAATTGTTGTTACTCTCTTTCGACAGCGCTTATGGTTGTTTGGATTGAGATCGATCGATAAGGGCAAACCTGACCGAACGAAGGAACAACGATATTGCACACGATATTGACAAAACAATTGAGTCACTTTATGAAGGTAAAGGTATGGCTGGCGACGTTAATTGGCTTTGAAATGACTCGCAAAATCCAATGTCTTCGAAAGAATAAAAACATAACAAAAATTTTCAAAATTGTCAAAATTGTCAAAATTGTCAAAATTGTCAAAATTGTCAAAATTGTCAAAATTGTCAAAATTGTCAAAATTGTCAAAATTGTCAAAATTGTCAAAATTGTCAAAATTGTCAAAATTGTCAAAATTGTCAAAATTGTCAAAATTGTCAAAATTGTCAAAATTGTCAAAATTGTCAAAATTGTCAAAATTGTCAAAATTGTTAAAATTGTCAAAATTGTCAAAATTGTCAAAATTGTCAAAATTGTGAAAATTGTCAAAATTGTCGAAATTGTCAAAATTGTCAAATTTGTCCAAATTGTCAAAATTGTCAAAATTGTCAAAATTGTCAAAATTGTCAAAATTGTCAAAAATGTCAAAAATGTAAAAATTGTAAAATTGTCAAAATTGTCAAAATTGTAAAAATTGTCAAAATTGTCAAAATTGTCAAAATTGTCAAAATTGTCAAAATTGTCAAAATTGTCAAAATTGTCAAAATTGTCAAAATTGTCAAAATTGTCAAAATTGTCAAAATTGTCAAAATTGTCAAAATTGTCCAAGTTGTCAAAATTGTCAAAATTGTCAAATTGTCAAAATTGTCAAATTTGTCAAAATTGTCAAAATTGTCAAAATTGTCAAAATTGTCAAAATTGTCAAAATTGTCAAATTGTCAAAATTGTCAAAATTGTCAAAATTGTCAAAATTGTCAAAATTGTCAAAATTGTCAAAATTGTCAAAATTGTCAAAATTGTCAAAATTGCCAAAATTGCCAAAATTGCCAAAATTGTCAAAATTGTCAAAATTGTCAAAATTGTCAAAATTGTCAAAATTGTTAAAATTGTCAAAATTGTCAAAATTGTCAAAATTGTCAAAATTGTCAAAATTGTCAAAATTGTCAAAATTGTCAAAATTGTCAAAATTGTCAAAAATGTCAAAAATGTCAAAATTGTCAAAAATGTCATAAATGTCGAAAATTGTCAAAAATGTCCAAAATGTCCAAAATGTCAAAAATGTCAAAAATGTCAAAATTGTCAAAAATGTCAAAAATGTCAAAAATGTCAAAAATGTCAAAAATGTCAAAAATGTCAAAAATGTCAAAAATGTCAAAAAGGTCAAAAATGTCAAAAATGACAAAAATGTCAAAAATGTCAAAAATGTTTGAAATGTAAAAAATGTCAAAAATGTCAAAAATGTCAAAAATGTCAAAAATGTCAAAAATGTCAAAAATGTCAAAAATGTCAAAAATGTCAAAAATGTCTAAAATGTCAAAAATGTCAAAAATGTCAAAAATGTCAAAAATGTCAAAAATGTCAAAAATGTCAAAAATGTCAAAAATGTCAAAAATGTCAAAAATGTCAAAAATGTCAAAAATGTCGAAAATGTCAAAAATGTCAAAAATGTCAAAAATGTCAAAAATGTCGAAAATGTCAAAAATGTAAAAAATGTCAAAAATGTCAAAAATCTCAAAAATGTCAAAAATGTCAAAAATGTCAAAAATGTCAAAAATGTCAAAAATGTCAAAAATGTCAAAAATGTCAAAAATGTCAAAAATATCAAAAATGTCAAAAATGTCAAAAATGTCAAAAATGTCAAAAATGTCAAAAATGTCAAAAATGTCAAAAATGTCAAAAATGTCAGAAATGTCAAAAATGTCAAAAATGTCAAAAATTTCAAAAATGTCAAAAATGTCAAAAATGTCAAAAATGTCAAAAATGTCAAAAATGTCAAAAATGTCAAAAATGTCAAAAATGCCAAAAATGTCAAAAATGCCAAAAATGTCAAAAATGTCAAAAATGTCAAAAATGTCAAAAATGTCAAAAATGACAAAAATGTCAAAACTGTTAAAAATGTCACAAAAGTCAAAAGTGTTAAAAATGTCAAAAATGTCAAAAATGTCAAAAATGTCAAAAATGTCAAAAATGTCAAAAATGTCAAAAATGTCAAAAATGTCAAAAATGTTTAAAATGTAAAAAATGTCAAAAATGTCAAAAATGTCAAAAATGTCAAAAATGTCAAAAATGTCAAAAATGTCAAAAATGTCAAAAATGTCAAAAATGTCAAAAATGTCAAAAATGTCAAAAATGTCAAAAATGTCAAAAATGTCAAAAATGTCAAAAATGTCAAAAATGTCAAAAATGTCAAAAATGTCGAAAATGTCAAAAATGTCAAAAATGTCAAAAATGTCAAAAATGTCAAAAATGTCAAAAATGTCGAAAATGTCAAAAATGTCAAAAATGTCAAAAATGTCAAAAATGTCAAAAATGTCAAAAATGTCAAAAATGTCAAAAATGTCAAAAATGTCAAAAATGTCAAAAATGTCAAAAATGTCAAAAATGTCAAAAATGTCAAAAATGTCAAAAATGTCAAAAATATCAAAAATGTCAAAAATGTCAAAAATGTCAAAAATGTCAAAAATGTCAAAAATGTCAAAAATGTCAAAAATGTCAAAAATGTCAAAAATGTCAAAAATGTCAAAAATGTCAAAAATGTCAAAAATGCCAAAAATGTCAAAAATGTCACAAAAGTCAAAAGTGTTAAAAATGTCAAAAATGTCAAAAATGTCAAAAATGTCAAAAATGTCAAAAATGTCAAAAATGTCAAAAATGTCAAAAATGTCAAAAATGTTTAAAATGTAAAAAATGTCAAAAATGTCAAAAATGTCAAAAATGTCAAAAATGTCAAAAATGTCAAAAATGTCAAAATTGTCAAAAATGTCAAAAATGTCAAAAATGTCAAAAATGTAAAAAATGTCAAAATGTCAAAAACGCGAAAAATGTCAAAAATGTCAAAAATGCCAAAAATGTCAAAAATTACGAGAGTTCTGATAAGCGTTGCCAAATTGCTATACTTCAAAATCCGTAGGTTTTGCGAAAAACGAAAAATTTACTGCTTTTAAACTTTGTGATTTTTTGTGTTTTGGTCTTCAGGAAAAACATTTGTTTTGTTTATGTTTTGGCCTGACAGTTTCCGACAATCCGTAGAAAATTCGTAGAAAATGCTGTTCCGTTGATCCGTAGAGCTGCTCAGAATTCATGGATCAACGTAGAAACCCATAATTATGGCAACGCTGCTGGTTCTAATTCAAGCTAAGCTTAGGTTGTCAGAATGTTTCAGCAAGTATCCGTGCCGGAAAAATCCAGGCAATTATATATTGAAAACTGGCAAAATCAGGGCTTAAGATTTTAAAAGTGGCGACCAAAAATCCGGGTATTATCCGGGCTAATTTTGTCAAAACCCTGAAAAAACTTATGAAATATAAACAAAAAAAATGTCATCTCTTATCACTTATCCACAGACTCAAATCGTATTTAAGGCTTCCATAAAAACCTCTCATAGTGGTTTTTATACAACTAACTCAAGAAAATTTCGTTTTGGAGGCATAAATAAAAAAAAAATTCAATGCAATTTGTTTTTTTTTTTTGTTTGATTTGCAAAATAAAGTGGATACATCTTGGGAAAATCCGGGCATTTTTCAATCAAATCCGGACAGCCGTGCCGGGCCGGACTGTTCCAAAATTTAATATTAAATATCCGGGCAAAATCCGCTAAAACCGGACAATCTTGCAACCTTAATCTAATCTGATTCTGGCTTTTGGAAATTGATCAATTTTTTTCTTGTACAAAGATTAGAGTAGATCAGAATCACAGAATCATCTATCCTATCTTTCAGAATGCCAATATTCGAAACTAATAAGCCTTCCAAACATCAAAAAACAAAGAATTGGTAAACAGAACAAACAGAAAAAGTGCCATCGCATTAGAAATGCCCATCAAAACCAGAGGGTGCCGAAAAAAAAATGAAACAGCGTATCACAAAAAATCACTTCAGAGTCGTTTTCATAAAAAATATGAACATGGACTCTTCATTGTTATTAACTCAATCATCCATTTTCGGGGCATCAGCAATACTCATATTCATCACGGTGATGGGCACTTTCCAACATTTTGACTGCGCCTCCTAGCACTTATTCCGACACCTCTCTCGGGGAGGGAGAGGCTCTGGTTTTTTCGTACTCATCCCCCGCCTCCCGTTTTGCCACCGATTTTAGCTGAAGTCAGCCATCATCAATGAACAGAATCAGCTAGTGTAAGAGGGAGGGCGCGGAGAGACCCCGTCATAGTCACATAAAGATTTTTATGGACCCACTCACTCACTCGTATATGTGGATTTTATGTGCCACTTTTAATGGGGGCCGCGAGCTGTCTCTTCTATCCTGGGTCCTCCAGGGCACACCTCCACCCCCTCAATCGACCCTGGTTTTCGAATCACGCGCTTTCGGATATGAATATGCTTTCTTTCCGTCATTCGTTCTTCTGCCCGACAGTTGTCGTTGTCACCCTCTCTCGGGAACTCGGGATGAAATGAACCAACGAAACGGTCCGGTTTTGGGGAAAGGGGGGATGAATGGAACGCCAATGATGGCACGCAAATGTGTCGAGCAAACGGCCGCTTCACAGTTTTTCCCTAATGAGTGACATTAGTTCGGAAATCGAAGGCGGAATGTGTTTAATGTGGAAAAATGTACCCAAAAAATCACGCACAAACTTCGTAAAGATGCCTTGTTGAAGGGATTTTTGCGTGCTTCACCATGAAGGGCAGAAATTTTGAATTGATGGACTCAAAAAAGCCAGTAGAATTCTTCGAGAAATAGAAAAAGTAAGATAAGTAGACAATAAGTTTTAAAACTATCCTTTGATTAGTAAATATTTTGTCTTTTCAAAGGTCATATGATGATGATGAAAAATTGTGATAACCAGACAAATTGACGGAAAAAATACCAGCATAGTAAACTAAATTTCGAAATTAGTCTTCAATTGAAACAAAAACACCCCATCAGAGCGTCCGACTGAATGAGACCAATTGATGGTGCAGCGTGTAATTTATCCATCCAAATAATGTTTGAAGGTGCCGTGAAATTTTCTTGAAGATTAGGAAAAGAGAAAAAAAACATAGCCCAACATTATCATTTCACAAGTCTACTCAATGTGTTTCAAATGCAATGCAAATGTTAGTTGAAACGAAACTTTCGGTGTTGGAGTCAGGTGTTGGAAGATTATGGAAATCTCGCGCCCAAACGTGATGATGCAAATTTGGATTCAACAAACAAAATGGGTACCAATAGAAAAGCTGGTGGAAAAAACCGATTTTCCCTTGTCAGTTCGCTTAACAATCCTACCGAAACTTATTTTCTCTGAATTATGTATGAAATGAAAATTTCCACTGGTTTTTCGTTTTCGTTGCTCTTGTTTAGTTTTTTTTGGTACAAAACACACCCCTCAATCGTCATCCATTAGAATTTCGAAACGTTTTCGGTTTGCCATTTGAGCAAAACGGCGCGAGAGCTTCACTTGAATCTTATTCGTTGGGAGTTGGGAGCATTTTAAGGAACCAAACTGTTTCCCAAATTTGAATTGAGAAATCGAGGAGCTGCTCCAGGAGAGTGGTTGGATTATTTATGAACGCTGTTATTGTTACCATTAGTGCAGCCTAACACGCTCGAACTTTGCCGGCCGAAATTCCCAGCTCGTTACACCACACTGGACTTCTCGATGGATGCCTCATAAGTGAATAGTCGGTTCGTTCTTGGTCAAAAAGAGAAGCAGACACCAACAATACATCCGGTTTGCCCCAGTCGGTCTGTTTAATTATGTTGTTGGACTATGGCTCTTAATTGCTTAAAATAAACGCTTTAACAACACGATATTGCCAGCTAAGCAGACGCGGACAGCCCTGAATATTTATCAAAGCAGGCCTTCTCGTTTCGAAATCGTGCAAGTGGAATCTGATGTGAGTCAACTAGGGAAGAAGAACCAATTCAAAAACGCCTCGCCTACTTTGGAACCTTTTTTCACTTTCAAAGCATCTTTTCTAGATGTATCAGTAGAGTTTTTATAGGAAGAGCCTTTGAAAATAACGTTTAAAAGTGCCTTTATAAAAACCTTAAAAAAAGCTTTTGAAAGTGCCTTTAAGAGTGCCTTTTAATGTGCATTTAAAAGTGCGTTTAAAAGTGGCTTTAAAAGTACCTTTAAAGTGGCTTTTAATGTGCCTTTAAAAGTGCCCTTAAAAGTGCCCTTAAAAGTGCCCTTAAGAGTGCCCTTAAAAGTGCCCTTAAAAGTGCCCTTAAAAGTGCCCTTAAAAGTGCCCTTAAAAGTGCCCTTAAAAGTGCCCTTAAAAGTGCCCTTAAAAGTGCCCTTAAAAGTGCCCTTAAAAGTGCCCTTAAAAGTGCCCTTAAAAGTGCCCTTAAAAGTGCCCTTAAAAGTGCCCTTAAAAGTGCCCTTAAAAGTGCCCTTAAAAGTGCCCTTAAAAGTGCCCTTAAAAGTGCCCTTAAAAGTGCCCTTAAAAGTGCCCTTAAAAGTGCCCTTAAAAGTGCCCTTAAAAGTGCCCTTAAAAGTGCCCTTAAAAGTGCCCTTAAAAGTGCCCTTAAAAGTGCCCTTAAAAGTGCCCTTAAAAGTGCCCTTAAAAGTGCCCTTAAAAGTGCCCTTAAAAGTGCCCTTAAAAGTGCCCTTAAAAGTGCCCTTAAAAGTGCCCTTAAAAGTGCCCTTAAAAGTGCCCTTAAAAGTGCCCTTAAAAGTGCCCTTAAAAGTGCCCTTAAAAGTGCCCTTAAAAGTGCCCTTAAAAGTGCCCTTAAAAGTGCCCTTAAAAGTGCCCTTAAAAGTGCCCTTAAAAGTGCCCTTAAAAGTGCCCTTAAAAGTGCCCTTAAAAGTGCCCTTAAAAGTGCCCTTAAAAGTGCCCTTAAAAGTGCCCTTAAAAGTGCCCTTAAAAGTGCCCTTAAAAGTGCCCTTAAAAGTGCCCTTAAAAGTGCCCTTAAAAGTGCCCTTAAAAGTGCCCTTAAAAGTGCCCTTAAAAGTGCCCTTAAAAGTGCCCTTAAAAGTGCCCTTAAAAGTGCCCTTAAAAGTGCCCTTAAAAGTGCCCTTAAAAGTGCCCTTAAAAGTGCCCTTAAAAGTGCCCTTAAAAGTGCCCTTAAAAGTGCCCTTAAAAGTGCCCTTAAAAGTGCCCTTAAAAGTGCCCTTAAAAGTGCCCTTAAAAGTGCCCTTAAAAGTGCCCTTAAAAGTGCCCTTAAAAGTGCCCTTAAAAGTGCCCTTAAAAGTGCCCTTAAAAGTGCCCTTAAAAGTGCCCTTAAAAGTGCCCTTAAAAGTGCCCTTAAAAGTGCCCTTAAAAGTGCCCTTAAAAGTGCCCTTAAAAGTGCCCTTAAAAGTGCCCTTAAAAGTGCCCTTAAAAGTGCCCTTAAAAGTGCCCTTAAAAGTGCCCTTAAAAGTGCCCTTAAAAGTGCCCTTAAAAGTGCCCTTAAAAGTGCCCTTAAAAGTGCCCTTAAAAGTGCCCTTAAAAGTGCCCTTAAAAGTGCCCTTAAAAGTGCCCTTAAAAGTGCCCTTAAAAGTGCCCTTAAAAGTGCCCTTAAAAGTGCCCTTAAAAGTGCCCTTAAAAGTGCCCTTAAAAGTGCCCTTAAAAGTGCCCGTGCCCTTTAAAAGTGCCCTTAAAAGTGCCCTTAAAAGTGCCCTTAAAAGTGCCCTTAAAAGTGCCCTTCTTAAAAGTGCCCTTAAAAGTGCCCTTTAAAGTGCCCTTAAAAGTGCCCTTAAAAAGTGCCCTTAAAAGTGCCCTTAAAAGTGCCCCTTAAAAGTGCCCTTAAAAGTGCCCTTAAAAGTGCCCTTAAAAGTGCCCTTAAAAGTGCCCTTAAAAGTGCCCTTAAAAGTGCCCTTAAAAGTGCCCTTAAAGTGCCCTTAAAAGTGCCCTTAAAAGTGCCCTTAAAAGTGCCCTTAAAAGTGCCCTTAAAAGTGCCCTTAAAAGTGCCCTTAAAAGTGCCCTTAAAAGTGCCCTTAAAAGTGCCCTTAAAAGTGCCCTTAAAAGTGCCCTTAAAAGTGCCCTTAAAAGTGCCCTTAAAAGTGCCCTTAAAAGTGCCCTTAAAAGTGCCCTTAAAAAGTGCCCTTAAAAGTGCCCTTAAAAGTGCCCTTAAAAGTGCCCTTAAAAGTGCCCTTAAAAGTGCCCTTAAAAGTGCCCTTAAAAGTGCCCTTAAAAGTGCCCTTAAAAGTGCCCTTAAAAGTGCCCTTAAAAGTGCCTTAAAAGTGCCCTTAAAAGTGCCCTTAAAAGTGCCCTTAAAAGTGCCCTTAAAAGTGCCCTTAAAAGTGCCCTTAAAAGTGCCCTTAAAAGTGCCCTTAAAAGTGCCCTTAAAAGTGCCCTTAAAAGTGCCCTTAAAAGTGCCCTTAAAAGTGCCCTTAAAAGTGCCCTTAAAAGTGCCCTTAAAAGTGCCCTTAAAAGTGCCCTTAAAAGTGCCCTTAAAAGTGCCCTTAAAAGTGCCCTTAAAAGTGCCCTTAAAAGTGCCCTTAAAAGTGCCCTTAAAAGTGCCCTTAAAAGTGCCCTTAAAAGTGCCCTTAAAAGTGCCCTTAAAAGTGCCCTTAAAAGTGCCCTTAAAAGTGCCCTTAAAAGTGCCCTTAAAAGTGCCCTTAAAAGTGCCCTTAAAAGTGCCCTTAAAAGTGCCCTTAAAAGTGCCCTTAAAAGTGCCCTTAAAAGTGCCCTTAAAAGTGCCCTTAAAAGTGCCCTTAAAAGTGCCCTTAAAAGTGCCCTTAAAAGTGCCCTTAAAAGTGCCCTTAAAAGTGCCCTTAAAAGTGCCCTTAAAAGTGCCCTTAAAAGTGCCCTTAAAAGTGCCCTTAAAAGTGCCCTTAAAAGTGCCCTTAAAAGTGCCCTTAAAAGTGCCCTTAAAAGTGCCCTTAAAAGTGCCCTTAAAAGTGCCCTTAAAAGTGCCCTTAAAAGTGCCCTTAAAAGTGCCCTTAAAAGTGCCCTTAAAAGTGCCCTTAAAAGTGCCCTTAAAAGTGCCCTTAAAAGTGCCCTTAAAAGTGCCCTTAAAAGTGCCCTTAAAAGTGCCCTTAAAAGTGCCCTTAAAAGTGCCCTTAAAAGTGCCCTTAAAAGTGCCCTTAAAAGTGCCCTTAAAAGTGCCCTTAAAAGTGCCCTTAAAAGTGCCCTTAAAAGTGCCCTTAAAAGTGCCCTTAAAAGTGCCCTTAAAAGTGCCCTTAAAAGTGCCCTTAAAAGTGCCCTTAAAAGTG
The DNA here is from genome assembly GCF_029784155.1 of Uranotaenia lowii. Classification (NCBI taxonomy): domain Eukaryota; kingdom Metazoa; phylum Arthropoda; class Insecta; order Diptera; family Culicidae; genus Uranotaenia; species Uranotaenia lowii. The sequence continues at coordinate 184,477,169 of NC_073691.1, forward strand.
CCCTTAAAAGTGCCCTTAAAAGTGCCCTTAAAAGTGCCCTTAAAAGTGCCCTTAAAAGTGCCCTTAAAAGTGCCTTAAAAGTGCCCTTAAAAGTGCCCTTAAAAGTGCCCTTAAAAGTGCCCTTAAAAGTGCCCTTAAAAGTGCCCTTAAAAGTGCCCTTAAAAGTGCCCTTAAAAGTGCCCTTAAAAGTGCCCTTAAAAGTGCCCTTAAAAGTGCCCTTAAAAGTGCCCTTAAAAGTGCCCTTAAAAGTGCCCTTAAAAGTGCCCTTAAAAGTGCCCTTAAAAGTGCCCTTAAAAGTGCCCTTAAAAGTGCCCTTAAAAGTGCCCTTAAAAGTGCCTTAAAGTGCCCTTAAAAGTGCCCTTAAAAGTGCCCTTAAAAGTGCCCTTAAAAGTGCCCTTAAAAGTGCCCTTAAAAGTGCCCTTAAAAGTGCCCCTTAAAAGTGCCCTTAAAAAGTGCCCTTAAAAGTGCCCTTAAAAGTGCCCTTAAAAGTGCCCTTAAAAGTGCCCTTAAAAGTGCCCTTAAAAGTGCCCTTAAAAGTGCCCTTAAAAGTGCCCTTAAAAGTGCCCTTAAAAGTGCCCTTAAAAGTGCCCTTAAAAGTGCCCTTAAAAGTGCCCTTAAAAGTGCCCTTAAAAGTGCCCTTAAAAGTGCCCTTAAAAGTGCCCTTAAAAGTGCCCTTAAAAGTGCCCTTAAAAGTGCCCTTAAAAGTGCCCTTAAAAGTGCCCTTAAAAGTGCCCTTAAAAAGTGCCCTTAAAAGTGCCCTTAAAAGTGCCCTTAAAAGTGCCCTTAAAAGTGCCCTTAAAAGTGCCCCTTAAAAGTGCCCTTAAAAGTGCCCTTAAAAGTGCCCTTAAAAGTGCCCTTAAAAGTGCCCTTAAAAGTGCCCTTAAAAGTGCCCTTAAAAGTGCCCTTAAAAGTGCCCTTAAAAGTGCCCTTAAAAGTGCCCTTAAAAGTGCCCTTAAAAGTGCCCTTAAAAGTGCCCTTAAAAGTGCCCTTAAAAGTGCCCTTAAAAGTGCCCTTAAAAGTGCCCTTAAAAGTGCCCTTAAAAGTGCCCTTAAAAGTGCCCTTAAAAGTGCCCTTAAAAGTGCCCTTAAAAGTGCCCTTAAAAGTGCCCTTAAAAGTGCCCTTAAAAGTGCCCTTAAAAGTGCCCTTAAAAGTGCCCTTAAAAGTGCCCTTAAAAGTGCCCTTAAAAGTGCCCTTAAAAGTGCCCTTAAAAGTGCCCTTAAAAGTGCCCTTAAAAGTGCCCTTAAAAGTGCCCTTAAAAGTGCCCTTAAAAGTGCCCTTAAAAGTGCCCTTAAAAGTGCCCTTAAAAGTGCCCTTAAAAGTGCCCTTAAAAGTGCCCTTAAAAGTGCCCTTAAAAGTGCCCTTAAAAGTGCCCTTAAAAGTGCCCTTAAAAGTGCCCTTAAAAGTGCCCTTAAAAGTGCCCTTAAAAGTGCCCTTAAAAGTGCCCTTAAAAGTGCCCTTAAAAGTGCCCTTAAAAGTGCCCTTAAAAGTGCCCTTAAAAGTGCCCTTAAAAGTGCCCTTAAAAGTGCCCTTAAAAGTGCCCTTAAAAGTGCCCTTAAAAGTGCCCTTAAAAGTGCCCTTAAAAGTGCCCTTAAAAGTGCCCTTAAAAGTGCCCTTAAAAGTGCCCTTAAAAGTGCCCTTAAAAGTGCCCTTAAAAGTGCCCTTAAAAGTGCCCTTAAAAGTGCCCTTAAAAGTGCCCTTAAAAGTGCCCTTAAAAGTGCCCTTAAAAGTGCCCTTAAAAGTGCCCTTAAAAGTGCCCTTAAAAGTGCCCTTAAAAGTGCCCTTAAAAGTGCCCTTAAAAGTGCCCTTAAAAGTGCCCTTAAAAGTGCCCTTAAAAGTGCCCTTAAATGTGCCCTTAAAAGTGCCCTTAAAAGTGCCCTTAAAAGTGCCCTTAAAAGTGCCCTTAAAAGTGCCCTTAAAAGTGCCCTTAAAAGTGCCCTTAAAAGTGCCCTTAAAAGTGCCCTTAAAAGTGCCCTTAAAAATGCCCTTAAAAGTGCCCTTAAAAGTGCCCTTAAAAGTGCCCTTAAATGTGCCCTTAAAAGTGCCCTTAAAAGTGCCCTTAAAAGTGCCCTTAAAAGTGCCCTTAAAAGTGCCCTTAAAAGTGCCCTCAAAAGTGCCCTTAAAAGTGCCCTTAAAAGTGCCCTTAAAAGTGCCCTTAAAAGTGCCCTTAAAAGTGCCCTTAAAAGTGTCCTTAAAAGTGCCCTTAAAAGTGCCCTTAAAAGTGCCCTTAAAAGTGCCCTTAAAAGTGCCTTTTAAAGTGCCTTTTAAAGTGCCTTTTAAAGTGCCTTTAAAAAAGCCTCTAAAAGTGCCTTTTAAAAAGCCTTTAAAAGTGCCTTTAAAAGTGATTTAAAAAAAGCCTTTATAAGTGCTCTTAAAAGTGCCTTTAAAATTGCTCTTAAAAGTGCCCTTAAAAGTGCCTTTAAAAGTGCCTTTCAAGGTGCCTTGAAAAGTGCCTTTAAAAGTGTCTTTTAAAGTGCCTTTAAATGTGATTTAAAAAGTGCTTTGAAAATTTGTCATTAAAAAGATTTTTTAAGTGCCTTTGAAAAGTGTTTTTAAAAACAGTCCGTGAAAGTCCTATCTTTGTTTATTTGCTATAAGAGCGCCTTTCAAAGAGCCTTTAAGAGTTATTGCTAAGAAATTTCAATGAAAATCGATTGGAATGTTTTTTGATCCTGGCCCCAATGTCGTAATTTGAAAATAAACGGTCAATGTCAATGTTCCGTCCTATATGATGTCACCCTTGACATATCTAATTAAAAAAAAGTTGTCGTCGTCATTTGGTCGGCATCGCGATGAATTCAATTGGTGCTTTTATTTTGTATTTTTCATCATTGAGCATATGGGTTCCTGTTCCAGAATTTTTTTCCTCTTCTGTTACTAACAAATCCGCTCCTAAGTGGAGGACGCCATGACCTCAGACAACCGAATCCAGAGCCAGCTCAAGTCAGTGGCCGCACCCAAAGACACGGTCCGTCGTCTTCGAAGAAATAAAATAATAAAACGGCCACTTTTTGTTGTTGTGTTAATAAAACCGCGAGCAATACCGTTTTGTCACGACTCGCCGCTTGCTCTTCCACAATCAATGGCGACCGCAATTTGGTGCCGTCTGAGTGCCGGATTTAACGGAATGCCCTCGGCACCTAGCCCAAATGTACTTATATTTATACAATCCATGGAGCAGAGTTGTTACGCAGCCGTGTTTTAGTACATTTTAAGTACTGAAGGAACGACAATTGCAGCTCGTCATCGCCGGATTAGCGACGCTCCAAACGTACTCCATTCAACAATCCAAGTGGCCCTTGGACAAATAAATAAAAGCGTAACACAGACCTCTTGAATTGACCACCAGTTCCTTGATTTCAGCAAAAAATAACAATCGCTTTCCACGCAAATCCCTCGCCGATCGTCTCAAACGGCGCAAATGAAAACAAAGCAAAACAAACAAATAATTAATCAAATACTAGCATCGGTATATTTTTTTAAGTTTTTTTACGACGCAATTTGTAGTAAAAATATCGTAAAACGCGTGTTTATTGGCCCCGATGGCTACTTTGTTGAGGCTCGTCAGAAATCAGGCCGAAAACCGGCAGCCGTCATTCAGCGACACCAGCAGCCTGAAAAGTTCAATTTCGTGTCGCTTTGTGCTTGAATAGTTTTTGAAGGCTTTTCAGCAACGAAGTTGGACGAATTCAATTTGATTTGATAATAGATTTTTGACAGTTGTAATGAACTTTAAAATGTGTTTGAGGAACTCAATTTTGGACAGTTTTGACGTTTCAAGCGGAATTTGAAATTTTGAAAATTTGTTGAAATAATTGACATTTTGACATTTTTGTCATTTTTGACATTGTTGACATTTTTGACATTTTTGACAATTTTGACATTTCTGACATTTTGGACATTTTCGACATTTTTGACATTTTGAAATTTTTGACATTTTTGACATTTTTGACATTTTTGATATTTTTGACACTTTTGACAGTTTTGACACTTTTGGCAGTTTGAACATTTTTGATATTTTTGACAATTTTGACATTTTTGACATTTTTGACATTTTTGACATTTTTGACATTTTTGACATTTTTGACATTTTTGACTTTTTTGACATTTTTGACATTTTTTTCATTTTTGACATTTTTGAAATTTTTGACATTTTTGACATTTTTGACATTTTTGACATTTTTGACATTTTTGATATTTTTGACATTTTTGACATTTTTGACATTTTTGACATTTTTGACATTTTTGACATTTTTGACATTTTTGACATTTTTGACATTTCTGACATTTCTGACATTTCTGACATTTTTGACATTTTAAACATTTTTTTCATTTTTGACATTTTTGAAATTTTTGACATTTTTGACATTTTTGACATTTTTGATATTTTTGACATTTTTGACATTTTTGACATTTTTGACATTTTTGACATTTTTGACATTTTTGACATTTTTGACATTTTTGACATTTTTGACATTTTTGACATTTTTGACATTTCTGACATTTCTGACATTTCTGACATTTTTGACATTTTAAACATTTTTGACATTTTTAAAATTTTTGACATTTTTGACATTTTTGACATTTTTGACATTTTTAACATTTTTGACATTCTTGACATTCTTGACATTTTAGACATTTTTGACCTTTTTGACATTTTTCATATTTTTGACTTTTTTGACATTTTTGACATTTTTGACATTTTTGACATTTTTGACATTTTTGACGTTTTTGACATTTTTGAAATTTTTGACATTTTTGACTTTTTTGACATTTTTGACATTTTTTTCATTTTTGACATTTTTGAAATTTTTGACATTTTTGACATTTTTGACATTTTTGACATTTTTGTCATTTTTGACATTTTTGACATTTTTGACATTTTTGTCATTTTTGTCATTTTTGTCATTTTTGACATTTTTGACATTTTTGATATTTTGACACTTTTGACAGTTTAAGACACTTTTGACATTTTTGAAATTTTTGATATTTTTGACATTTTTGTCATTTTTGACATTTTTGACATTTTTAATATTTTTTATTTTTTTGGCATTTTTGACATTTTTGACATTTTTGACATTTTTGACATTTTTGACATTTTTGACATTTTTGACATTTTTGACATTTTTGACATTTTTGACATTTTTGAAATTTTTGACATTTTTGACATTTCTGACATTTTTGATATTTTTGATATTTTTGAAAATTTTAATTTTTTTTTCAACTAAGTCAATTTCGACAATTTAGACAATGAAGACAATTTTGACAATTTTGACAATTTTTAAAATTTTGGCAATGAAGACAATTTTGACAATTTTGACACTTTTGACAATTTTGACAATTTTGACAATTTTGACAATTTGACAATTTTGACAATTTTGAAAATTTTGAAAATTTTGAAAATTTTGACAATTTTGACAATTTTGACAATTTTGACAATTTTGACAATTTTGACAATTTTGACAATTTTGACAATTTTGACAATTTTGAAAATTTTGACAGTTTGGTTGTTTTGACAATTTTGAGCATTTTGACAATTTTGACAATTTTGAAAATTTTGACAATTTTGACAATTTTGACACTTTTGAAAATTTTGATAATTTTGACAATTTTGACAATTTTGAAAATTTTGAGAATTTTGACAATTTTGACAATTTTGAAAATTATGACAATTTTGACAATTCTGACAATTTTAACGATTTTGACAATTTTGACAGTTTGGTTATTTTGACAATTTTGAGCATTTTGAAAATTTTGACAATTTGACAATTTTGATAATTTTGACCATTTTGACTATTTTGACAGTTTTGACATTTTTGGCAATTTTGACAATTTTGTCAATTTTGACAATATTGACAATTTTGACAATTTTGATAATTTTGTCAATTTTGACAATTTTGACAATTTTGACAATTTTGACAGCTTTGAGAATTTTGACAATTTGGATAATTTTGACAATTTTGACAATTTCGACCATTTTGACAATTTTGACATTTTTGATTTCGATTAGCAAAATTTTTCATCTGGCAAATTTTCGGGGTTTGTGGTAAATTTTCGATAGTTTTAATGTTTGCAATTTTACTGTTGTGAAATTTTCGTATAAATTGTTAAAAATACTTTTGTCAATTGAAATAATTTCTATTCAAAGATCCTGCAAACTTCATCCCTGGCCTCACCAATCGAATAGGAATCATTACGCATGTCCAGTCCAGCAAACCCTCGACTGACGACGGCTGCCAAAATTAGGCAAACAAAAAGGAACCCTTCCCTATTTCCAACCTTCAGAAAGCGAAACGCTCCCAATCCAAAAGGATTTCTCCACTGTTTGCTTTCCATGTTTTTCCTTCGACCCTCGCAGTAGGCGACCAGCTGCCACTCTGCTTTATCGGCTCTACCAGGCAGCTTCGCCCAAATGCAACCAGATGTCTCCCTTTTCTAATTGAAGGCAAATGCAATGCAAACCAGAATAAATGCTTTCTTACGCATAACGTTGATAATTACCCGAATGTCCTAATCAACAATCGCATTTTAATGAGGCTAATCGAATGTTTCCCGTTTTAATGGCCCCTTCTCGATCTCGGTTGCCATGGCGGCAGTGAATCGAGGAGAATATTGAAACGATGTTCCGTGGGTTGGTTCGTACTCGGATGTGTATTTATGGCGAAAACCCCCGGTCGGAAAGGCAATAAATGAATGATCATATAACAATAATCATAATAACCATTTACCCATCGTATCGCATAAATGCCCACTTTAATGGTGGCCCGAAAGTTTTCGGACCCCTTGCTTGCTAATATGTTTGTCGGGGACAGAGCACTTTACTGATCCGTTTGTTTTGCCTTTTTCTCTGTTTTTCGTCTCTTCAGGTACCCATCGTGTGAGGATCATCTTTGAGGAATCCAATCAAAAACGGAAACCACAACAGCAACAGCAGCAGGAATCTCATGAAACGCTGTAACGGGAATAATTGTAATTAAAGTGGCGCCCAGCTGAGGGCTTTACGGAATGCTCGAAAATGTTGTCAATCGTTACGGTTGAATGGTTAATTGATGATGATTAAATCGATTGAGAGGGTGGGGTTTCGAGAGTTAAAAAAATAATCGTGAAAGTGGAAATGAAAATTTGATTTGTTCTTCAGAATATATGTAGATATCATTGAAACCAAAAAATTAGAGGTCTTCAGTTTTCGATCACAATTCCTTGATGAAATTTGTCTTTGGAAAACATAAGGAAATTCAGGTTCAAAAATAAATATTAAATATTGAATTTCTTGTATTGGCCCGTTTAATTTCTTCTAATTTGTTTGGAATCCGCATTTGTCCTGATCCCTCTATCGATTCCTGGTTTTATAGTTTTATTTTATAGCTACTTGAAATGATTTAGGGGGGCACTTTTTCCCGTATCTAATCTCCATAGCATTTGTTTCGATTGAAGCTCATCAAAGTGTCCAAGTGTATAATTGATAATTCCATGGTGATTTTTGCTCCTCAAAGTAAGGCAAGAGTCACAGAAAATGGCATAGAAAACGGTGCTCCTCGATCCAAGTAAGCGGTGAAGAAAAAACCCATAAAAATGAAATGTGCATTGAAAGTCAATCTGCCGGCAATGGCTTGCAGTAGCCGAATTGCAGAAGCTCAGAACAAGTGGAAAAAAAGAAGAGAAAAAAGTGCCAAGAAATCACCCCAAAACGAGGAAGCGTGAAACAACAACAAATTTTACTGTGCGCTATAAAAATATTTTTATGGCAATCGCGTTGGAATTGAAATTAGACGGAGGAATTGTGTCACTTGGTGGGTGTTTTTTGTTCCTCTCCCTGTCAGTTTAACATTAAGGGGAAGGGGAAAACTCCAAACGGATTGACACACTGACGGCCAGCCCCTGGTGATGAGAGCTGTCAAATTTACGACACTAACTAACCGGGCGAAGATCAACCGAAGCCGGCCTTGGATTTGTATGGCTGCTCCCGACTAACAACAAGAAGAAAACCATGAAGGATTACTCAATCGGATCGACCTTGGGAGCCGTAAAAAATGCTTAATAGAAGGATTTAACTCCCCGTGGCCTACTGAGAGCCGGACAAACAGGTGAGTAATTTATGCCCAGAGTATAGTTTTATATCACATTCTTGACCAGAGTTCAAACTACTCAAACTGAGCAGGGAGCAGCGAAGAACAATCAATTAGCCTTTTATCGAATCTCAATCAGCGTGTAGAGTTGGGTAATTTTTACGCTCCATAACCTTGCCTTTAACGACTGTGAGCTCTCTCGTAGTTTGTTTTGTCAGCCTTTTCTCAGCAGCACAATTTTATGTCATTTGCTTCTGCACAACCAGTAATGTGAACTTTATTGCCGCAACTATTCAAAGTTGCTTCCCCGTTTTAAGCCATCCTCCTTTTTCCCTAGGAAGAAAATTCAAAAAATAATCATAAAAATCACGAAAAACCCTGCAAACTCAATTTGAGTGATAACCGAAAAAATACCAATAAAAGAAAAAAAAATCAAGCTGCACTATTCATAACCATTAGCCAGTCGCTTTCTATCTTTTTTCCTCTCTTGGATCCGGAGTGTGAGTTTGTGTGTTTATTTTTCGAGCCTTTTTTACGACCGAAATAAACGAATTTTACAGTTTTTAAATTGCTTTACGAGCCTATTAATAGTGGGATTGCCCCCGGTGCAGGCAGCGCGATCATGTGGCCGGAGTTGAGTCTCTTCTCGTTTGGCGTTATTTCTTCTTTGATTTGAAGTGTGTGCTTTTGAAGTATTGGCTCCGATTATGATGTTTAATTTTCTGGGACAGTAAATTCCTTCTCAATGAAGTAGGTTCATAAGCTCACGTGTGAGTTGGTCTATTTTTAAGTTCATGTGCGATGACAAAGTGGTCAGCATGTTGTAACGGGTACGGCAACGGAAGGGATGAACTGTGCTTTTGAGTTGTAAGATACTACGACAGCCTTGTCATCATACCGACATAGTGGATCGTCTCCGCGCGAAAAAGTTTTTAATGTTGAAGAACTCGGTAGCCCATCACCAACGCAAGGAATCCAAAATTCGTTATCCTTCGATATAATTTGACGATCAAAACACCCGTGAGAGAGATTTTCATCCGCAAGCAAACTAGATTTGCACTTATAAGTTTCAATTTTTCGCTCAATGAGTTGTGCATCCCGATTCAAATTGATCGTCGCTTTTAACACGTTCGTCGCCATGGGACCCATATTCGTGTGACGGGTATCCTGGGAGGCCCCGTCACATCAAAAACGTGTGACGCTCTCTTACTCAAGTAAGCCGCTCAGTTAAGCCACACGTTTCAAATGTTGGAGTTCTCCAACTTTGCTTTCTCTCTCCGAGAATTTCTTTGGGCCCGGCTAGTATAGGCTTACCAGATACTTTCAGAAAAAAGCGGGACATTTCACGAAAAAAAGCGGGACATTGTCGAAAAAAGCGGGACATTTTAGAAACTCTTCGAAACCTAATTTTGATGACCATTCCTATACATATGTGTAAGTTCCGTTAGATAAAATAGTTCATAGAAAGTAATAAAATGTCGATAAAAGAAATTGTTTTGAAAATGCAATTTACAAGCAAACTTTCAGCTTTTTAAACTGCGAACACACAGGTTTAAAATGTTCTAGTTCATAGTTATTTAAAATCCGAAATTTGAAAAAAGTATTTAAATTTCTTAACAGCTTGATCATCTCCCAAGTTTATTCAATTTGATTCGTCCATTCATCCATTGTTTGATGAAAATAGTTTATTTTCGCTCGGTTGTCCTGTTCTTTTTAATCCGGGATTTGTTTTTTCCATAACTTTACACTCAAAGGATTTTTTAGGATTCTGGAGAAACATCTGGAGCCACCATCATTTGGAAGCAACTTAAAGAATATTTTCTTTTAAAAAATATATGTTAACCTCGCTAGAACGTGCTCAAAGAACGCTTGACGAAACCAGATTGTTAAGGTGATGCTAAGAAAAGTTCACCAGATTTTCCGGTTTTATCAGGACTTGCCCGGATGAAATTTTACACAAAATTTAGGAAAAGTTCGGTCCGGCTCGGTTACCCAGATTTCGTTAAAAAAAACCTGGATTTATTCACTTTACTTTGCAATTGAACAGAAAAAACTTAAGTTTAGATTTAGTTATTATAAATTTTTATTTTTGCGATATTATTGAGCAAGTTTTGTCTGAATAGTCATGAATAGTTTTTGGGAAGCTAAAATGTGACTTAAAATCTGCTGATGTGTTTTGAAGAAAAAAATTATTTTCGAGTTTGTTCTTTTTGTATATTATTGAATAATCTCGAGATTTTGATCAAATATGGCGGATATTGCAAAGATTTTAGGTTGAAAATTTTGAAATCCAATGCCCGGATTTTACAAGGTTTTTAGATAAAAATGCCCGGATTTGCTCGTTTCGGATATGTCTGGAAAATATTCTGGTAACCTTAAAAGCTAAGAACTAAACGAGTTTTTTAATCTTGTCTTTTATGAACTTTGAAAAAAATGCTGCTTATTTTGAGAAAAAAAAACACAAAAAACATTATATTTGAAAGATTTTCTGTGTTGAACCAATGAGTTGAAATTGAGGCTTAATTTAGGTTTTTCCAGTGTAAGTCAGTAAACTTCATAAAGTGTTATTTAATTTTACAGGCTTATCGGTGAATGCCATTTTTCTCAAGTAAAAACATTTCTACTTTTGGTAATCAAAGATAAATAAAAGAAGATAAGAAAAAAATTACAGGAGTTGAAAATGATCGAGAAGAGATTTTATAAGAAGCATTTTCACAAGTACGGAACAACTATTTTGAAGTGCACGCTCTATTTTTTTAACTCAAAATTAAGTATGACCGAGGTTCAAAACATAGTTCGATTCTATGAACTTAATGTTAAGTTCCCTTTTTTCCCCCTTGCGATGGATCAAAACGGAGTTCGAACTGCGAACTCAAAATTGATCCCTTTTTTTCCTTCGGCGAGGGATCAAAGCTGAGTTCGACCTTATGAATTAAAAATTGAACTCTCTTTGTTGGACTGAAAACACTTAACGAGTTCAGTTCGAACCGGAACAGCAACCAACGAACACGTCGCGAAATTTTGTCGCTCCGGAACAATTACCGGAAGACTATGAAGGAACTTTATAATGAAATGCATGTTCACCGTGTCAGCGTAAAATTCTGTCCGTCATTGTCATCATATAGTGAGCGGCTTGGAATGTCCAGAAACTTCCGGATGTTGTTTACTTCCCGTGGGAAGTAACATCCGGAAGTTTTCTTGGACCGGGAGTTCCAAAACTTTCCACCGCTCTGTACCGGAACAGCAACATCCGGGTACAAAAAATTTTAATCATCCTTTAATTCCCTGAAAATAAGCTTCCCTCGAAAAAAAAGGATAAATTCGAGTTCGGCTGCCGAACTTATGCCTATCAGAACTTAGTTTTGCTATTGTCCAGACAAACTCAAAGTTGAGGGATGCCACTGCAGTGCGGTTTTGAACCAAAACTACTTAATTTTGAGTTTAAAAAAAAGAGCGTGTGGTAGAATCGGAGAAGGTTGATTCTACCACAAAAGTGTTCTCAGAAAAAAAGCGGGACATTTTGAGAAAAAAGCGGGACGGCGGGACATTTTCTAAAAAAGCGGGACATGTCCCGCTTTTGCGGGACGGATGGCAACCCTAGGCTAGTATTTAAAACTACCAAAATGAGCGTGGCGACGAACGTGTTAAAACGTGAATGAAAGATAAGGATTGCTCACGAACAAGAAAAAAATTACTCACTATTTTGCATGAAGGCGCTATTGGCTTGGCTTGGAGATTCAGGATGGACGCAAATCTATGGAAAAAGTACTCTCTGTGCGTTTGCTCTCTTGTTCGCTTCCTGTTTTGTCGAAGAATATTCTCAGAACTAAAACTAAGGCATCTATCTGAACGAGATAATAATAACCCATGAATGGAAGGAGTCAGAAGGAGGTTTGACACTTTAGGTGGATTTGCCTTGTTGACACGTTGCACAACCTTTTACAAGATATCCTATCGAAACCTTGCCACCAGCAGCAACTTCTGGCAAGTGATCTGATTCACGATATTCTGAAATAAATCGAGTGAAGCTCGTCAAGGACTCTAGCTCTGAGAGCAATGGAAACGTAAACAAGGTTGCTGAAATCACAGAAATATCTATAAATCAACAGAATTTTGAGCAAATTTTCATAACAGATTCTGTGTCACAGAACACAGAATTCTGAAAATATTCACAGATTTCAAATATTTTTTAAATTTTGTAGGGGAGAGTGGGGTAACGTGGGCCATGGGGAAACATGGGCCATTTCAAATATCTCAGCTGTGTGTTGAGATAAAAATCCCAATCCAACTGTCATCGTCGTCGTTTTGCGTACGCAAGTTTTTCTATATGTTGTTGACTTATGTACGTATCATATGCTTCTTTTATGAAACTAGACTAGAAAATTGTACTTACATAATTAAACAAGCACCCGCAAATTTGCATCCGTGCGAGACCTCAAGAACATAACAAAAATATGCTCATACGCTTATGATCTTGGTTTTGTCATGTTCTTTCACGTGGAAAAGGAATTTTCGATGAAACATAAATAGGTTACACAAACGCAACCAATTTCCAAATCATTGCTTGTGGGGAATCGTGGGCCATATTTTGTGGGGTATCTTGGGTCACCTATATTTTGGTGTTTTTTTACACGTTCAGAACTTAAAATACGTTATTACGATTTGTAAAGTTTACTTATGCCGATAGATATGCGATAGAGACGAACAAAAATCCTATGTATGGAATTTTGACGAAACGTTCGCGAGCCAGGTTTTAGGATCTATTCGATCATACACAACTCCATTTTTAGTTTCCTCATCTGAAATCGCTTTAAAATAACTAAATGAATTATGAAATTTCAGTTTTGGGTCAAATCATAAACTTTGCACGTTATCTAGTCGATTTGGAAAGGGTGGCCCACGATTCCCCACAGTTTTTCAAAATCCAAAAAAATTAACTTTTTTTTAAATACTCAAAACTCGGGAAATCAATGTATTTTAAAAATTTAAAAAATGCCTAATGATACCTCAAAAATGTACAAAACCTTTCCATTTATTTTTTCATTTTATCTTTTCTAATAAAGAAGTTATGAAACAAAGAAAAAAAGTGGCCCATAATACCCCACTCTCCCCTACTTATTTCCAAAATTATAATTTAGATGTCAAGATAAATTAAATTTTTAACTTAGTTTTGGACAAACATGATAAGATGACATGATAAATGTTGAAAAAAAACTTTATTTGCAAACTTGAACCAAATTAATGGTTTTAGTATGAAGTTTGGATTTAAACAAACTGCAATATTAACCAATGCGGACCAAAAACGAGATTGTGATTTTCAGCTGAGTTGTGTTAACAAACAAATTTTGTTTAAAAAATTGAAATCTGGAAATTGAATTCAAAGGCAATCTTAACACACAAAGGACCGAAAAAGTCTATGACGAGAAACACCGAAATTCGGCATTCCTTATCTCAGAAACCCCTGGACTAAATTTTACAAATTAAGCATTTTTAAGTTGCGGCAAATGTTGTTTTCCTTTTTGTCGAATAAAGTTTAACACTTAAATTCAGTCCATTCGATTTATAACTTCGAAGTGTAGCACAGTGTTGATAAGTGGAAAAACGAGATATATCGTATTTGGTTTGCAATGTGAAAAATTCATGATCTCGTGAACTCCTCAACAATTAATGTTGATTGTAATTTTTATTTACAAGCTTAATCTTTTTATGAGTTTTGAATAAGCATTCTGAATCTGAATTCTGAACCTGAATTCAAAAATTGCTCTTTAGATCTTTTTCCAAAATTTCATACGATTTCTAAAATGTACAAAAAATACTATTTCCGAATCTTATTCCAGATCAAAATTTTTTGAGCCAAATTTTAAGGCCCTCATTCATGATTCTATAATTATAAACTCTGTAGATCAGGTTTAAACTAAGTTTACTATTTAAATGATCTATTGGTAATCTGTACTGTGAATCAGAATTGAAATATGAATTTACAAAGATCTGACTTTTATATTTTGGATTGCCTTTTCGAAGCTGCAAATTTTTGAATTTTGTGTAAGAATTAAGTTTAGAAACTCGATTTCGATGGTCTCGAAAAAAATGATTCAAATTTGATATGAAATGCAAAACCAAAATTTAACCAGGAATTCAAAGCAGCCTTCAAATTCTAATTCTTATGATTTTTTGAACTGAAAATCAAGAATCCTGAAATGGATACAGAATCCGAAATTCGAAAATAGGAATAAAATTTTGGCTATGGAAGTTATATAATCAGAACCTTTAAAATGGGTTTATTTCAATTCAACATTTAACATTCAGACCTGAATTTCGATGAACAAATGGGAAAATTTTGAAAACGTGTAGCAGAATTTTGGACATGGGATGGGTTTTTGAGGTTTTGGCATAAGTTTTAAGTCTAGATTGTAACTCTTAAGTGACCTTACTTTATTATCATAATTTGGTTCTAAATTTAAAATTTCGAGTGTAGGGTTGAATACCTCTTTTACCGGTTTGGATCCTCTTGGGGGGTTTACACCCCCCCCCCTCTTTTTCGTTCCTACGGCCATGGTTGGTGATATGGAGTTTTGAAGTGTGTCAGTTTAAAACGAAAATGATTAATTTTTAAGTTATCTGATTAACTGTAATACCTACATTTAAGAAAAAATCTGATTCTTATTTTGTATATTATACTTCATTCGATTAAGGAAACATATTTTGATGATGATTTTACATCAGTTCAACAGTTTTTTAAAATTTGGAAATAAATTTGGAAAACTTGGCATTACCACAAAAAGTTAAAAAAAACTTGATTTTGTACAAAAATGAACAAAGAAAACAAATAAATACTTCAATAACTTATTTCGCAGAACTCAAAATTAATTAATCAAGTCTTGATAATTGATTTAAAACTTTTCTTTTAAAAGGAAAAAAAAGGTTTTAAGGATTTAAAAAAAAGAGCAGAACTTCCTTAAATAATTTTAACTAGATTTAACAAAAACAAACACTGATAGGAAAATGGCATTTTTTGGATTCAGGGCACCCAAATAAGTCAAAATTACGTTTAAAACTCATTGCACCTTGGGAACATGTAAATTTTATGGTCTTGTGTTACACAAAGCCAAATTATTTATAAAAATCATTTCAAATGTTATGTTGATCATTGAGAAGAGCAAGGAAAAAAAAATTCATATCAGCATAACATTTGTAATGATCGACGATTTTTTCATATTAAAATTTTGAAATATTATAGTAGAAGATATAAGATTTTTAATTTGTTAACCCTTCGTTTCATGATTTTTTATTTTTCCTTAAAAATCATTTTAAACAGTTGGAAATTATGAGTACATCACGGAAAAAAATTAAAATAAAATACGATTTTTCCATTTTTCCATACATTAATTGTTGCAAATTTGTTACTTTATGAAACGAAGGGTTAACCTAATTCTTTAGACCATGGCCATAGGTGGCCAAACCAGGGCCCATGAACGTCAATTTGTGGCATGCGGAGCTTTTTTGAGCTCCAATATTATGAAAAAATAATTATAATAATAAAACAGAGCAAGGTCATAAAATTTGTAAACCTCTTGTTAGTTGTAAATTAAAAAAAAATCCCCGAATTCATTTCAAATGTTCGCTCTTTACAATTTGTATCAAATAACTATTCGTAGCTTCAGAGGCAGTAAAAAGCCGCTCCATTGGGCTTAAAAATCCATGCGAACTTTTCAACGTATTAATTTATTCAAAAGCTTGAAATAAAAGCGAAGCATTATCAAAATGCCAAAAAACGCTGAGTTTGAGACTTGAAATAAGAATTTAAGATTTCAAGATAGTTAAAAGCCACATGTACTTTTCTATGCATTAAGAACACAACTTTCAAATAACGTAAGCTTATTGCCAAGATGAGTGGAAATGGTACACTTTGAAATGTGCCGTGGTACCCAGATACAGAAAAAATATCTTCAGGTTGGTCTGGATGAGCTTCATAAAACGAACTTTGATAAAGTGAAGTGAAGAAAATGCATGACATTTTTTAAATATAGTTTGTTGATAAAGGGTTGCTAGCGGCCCGGAAAAACCAGGAAAACCAGGAATTTCGGGAAAATGTTTGAAATATCATTCCTTTACCAGGCAACTGGGAATTTCAGCAAAAATATGGTAAAATTGTGAATTTTTGAAAACTTTCACCCAATTCTACAAAATATTTCCAACTAAGAATGTAAAAAATTTTTGGCTTCAATAAAATGTGATACTAACAGAGCTCTTTCTTAAGAATAGAAATATTTTTCATCAGAATTTTTGAAAGTTTACAGAAGTCGACTCTTATGAAGAAAAGGTTGTTTTCTTCCTCCAGTCAAAAAACCAAGCCAAAATTGAAACATTTATTCTTGTTTCGGAGATTATGGATCTAAGAATTCGAAGTTCTTTATTAAAATTTGAAAAGAGGTAGAAAATGCAAAAATTTTAATTTTATTTTTCCATTGTATATTGTTATTTTAATTGGTTTATGTTTTTCTTGAGTTCAATATCTGGTACATGTTCAATGACCAGTGCTTTTTCCCTTTAAAAGCCAGTTTTTTACCCGTTTTTTTATATGATTGAGGTTTTGATTTTTTTTAAATTAAGGTATAAAGTTTACAATTGTTATTTAAAAAAGCTTTTAAAAAAAAGTTCTAAATATGTTGTAATATGTGTAATTAGGTTGAAAATATTTGAAAAAAAAATGATATCATCGTATGCTGACGATGGATAAAATATGAGCATATCGAAGTGAAACTTACATCACAAAGCCTTTCAAATTGTTCATTCATGTGTTTTAGGGCTCTCTCGATTAGATAAAACATTTATAGAATTCCTTGATAATTTTTTTTTAAATTATTGTTTTATTTTTGGTATTCTAGTTTTTTTTACTCAGGGGGCTACCCTAAGCCGTACCGTTAAATACTAAAACAAAAATGCTCTCAAAATATTGTCAAAAGGTTTTTTTTAATTCATTCGCTGCATTTCCGGTGCTTAAACAGAAAGAGCATAAGTTGGAGGCATTTTATAAAATTACAGTGAAAAAAATGTTAAAATGTTCAACCCTTTTTGTAAGCATTTTTTACATTTTTGTGAGCTTTAATCAGATTGAATTCTACAAACCGTAAAAATTATTATTTTCATGCCACTGACAGTGTTTGCTGGGAGTGAAAATGTTTCAGATATCCAAAATGGAAACTATCGTGTCTATTTGAACTGTAAATGAGCTGTGGTGGCATTCAAATCAAATAATTTTATAGGTTTGATGTCTGATGTGATTGTCAAAACAAACTTCAAATTGTTACTGAACCGTACTTTATTCTTGCCGTATGCCAATTAGCTTTTTGTTTCAATACATTACCACTCTGGAAGTTTCTTGTGATAGACTCAGATCTTGGCTGAGAGAATTTCTGACAGTCAAGGAAAAACTTTGACTTCTTAATTACAAGAAGCAAAAAAAAATTGAAGATTGTTTATTTAACAATGTTCAAAACTGCAATACTGAAACTTCAAGTTTGGGAATGAAAGAACTGGTAAGAGTCGTGAATCGATACTCGATACTCGAGGGTCAAGAAAAAATAACTGAAAAAAGAGGGACAAATGTCGAGAGAAGCCAACGTCTTGAGTCTGGAGTTTATGCTCGAAAGTCGAAAGTCGAAAGTCAAAACTCGAAAGTCGAAAGTCGAAAGTCGAAAGTCGAAAGTCGAAAGTCGAAAGTCGAAAGTCGAAAGTCGAAAGTCGAAAGTCGAAAGTCTAAAGTCTCAAGTCGAAAGTCGAAAGTCGAAAGTCGAAAGTCGAAAGCCGAAAGTCGAAAGTCGAAAGTCGAAAGTCGAAAGTCGAAAGTCGAAAGTTGAAAGTCAAGAGTCGAAAGTCAAAAGTCGAAAGTCGAAAGTCGAAAGTCGAAAGTCGAAAGGCGAAAATCGAAAGTCGAAAGTCGGAAGTCAGAAATCGGAAGTCAGAAGTTGATAGTTGAAAGTTGAAAGTCGAAAGCAGAAAGTCAAAAGATTAAATTCGAAAGGTCAAATAAAAGGTGCTAGACAAGACCAAATTAAAACAGGCACTGTAAATTTACAAATGAAAATTATCATTTTCCTGATTTATGAATATATCAATTCTTTGCAAAATAATTATTACATTGAATAAAACGTTTCAGAGATTTGGCTTTCAGTTTTTTGAAAAGTTCCTCGAGTTCAACAAGATCGTCTTCAATAAATTTTTCTAAAAGAAAAATACAGTCGTCCAGAGAATCCGATCGAACAAAATAATTATAGGACTAAACACAACTCAACACAACCAGTCGAAAAATAATTCCGAAAAATATAAATTTAATATCGCAATCGAATCATCAAGAGTCATTGGCACCTCATCTGTGTAGTGCAGGTTCGTTTTTTTGCAAGGTTGACAAATTTACGCGCTTTGTTCATGACTCTCGCACATAAATATTTCGCAACTTCTATTGATATCCGGCCAGCGAACGATGTGAAACGACGCCATTCACGCAAAATTTAGTTCAATCGCATCGGCATCAGCAGAATCTCGAATTCTAAGTTGTCCACTGGGAGCGCCTTCGAAGGAACAGTGGGATTGATTGATTTGTCTTAAATGTTACTTGTTTCTTAAATAAAATTATACATTGAAGATTTTCTTATTTTTAATTTTTTCAAACATGTTCTTCGAAACAAAAGTGTATCCTACTTAAAAAATTATTAATTTTTTTAATTAAAATCCCAATGTACGATCAATTTCAGCTGCACCAAAGTCTGCAGCTCGTTCCAACATTGTAGATACCAAGTTGTCGAATTTCTTCGGCGAATTTGCAATTCTGCTTAGGTGCTGCAGTTTTTTTTTACTTCGTTTGGGCTCTGGTCCAACAATCGGCAGCAGCTTCAACAAAGTGGTAAGGAAATTTTATCCTCCATTCAATTCCGCTTACGTTGGTAGTTTTGGAGATTAGTTTGGGTACATCTAATGTAGGATTTTTTTTCCTTTGCTTTGGTTTCGTTCCCAAAAAAAAACATCACCGGGAAAGGGGGGATGAGCTGTGGAGGTAGCGTATTACGACGACTGTGCTTTCCTCTAGTGGTTCCTTGGTAAAATCTTGAGCTCGACTTGGAAAACGTGGGAACGGCACCAGCGGCCAGCTCCATGGACTTTTTCGGGGGCGGAAGCAAAACAAACCATTCGGTTTGCTATTTTATCGGAAACGGTTGAGTCCTGAGAAGAATTTCTAGACGGGAGATTTTTTTTCTCAGTTACGAAACTTTTGTTGTCTGAGTTTCGACTTAGTTTTTTTTTTCTTTTTTAAGCTGTCAATTTTTGAAAAGCATGTTTGACATAACTTTAAAAAACTGAAAACTTCTCAATCAATATACTGAATTTTGATGTTTTTTTTAATTATCCTAATTCGACTAGATAATGGCAAAAAAAATCGACAAGTGCAGTTTGAAAAATTAAATAAAATGAAAATTATGAATTTTTAAAAGATTTTACTAAGAATTAAAAAATGCATTGCAGACCCTTCAGAAAATTAACGCCGATTAATCGGAAAATACTCTCGTCCATAAGTAAAAATTGTATTTTTAGTAGAAATTTTCAAACCATTTCATTACACAGCCTGAAAATTACAGCAGCAGCTCCAAAGCCATCCAAACCGGATTCCACAGCCAAGTTCTGATTATGCAGAATCCCTTTCCGCTTTTTTTTAAGGATGCAAGCAAAAAGTAAAGTTTCCTTCACAGCAACCTGAACCTGCAACGAAACCTGTTTTTCCCATCCCGGAAAACCGGTTTCCCAATTTCATTTCGCTCTCTCAGCGTCAGAAAATTTGAACGAAAAAAAAACCTTGATGCCAAAAATATTGCTCCCGGAATCCCGGAGATTCTCCGGATGGCACAGCTTCCACTTCGGCTCTCTTCTGCTTGCCTTCCAGGAAATTCTTTGGTTTTCACTAGAGTCAGTCATTCTGCCCTAGCTGATTTTTGCTTGTGTTGGTAACACTACTACTAGTAGTAGTGGCAGAAGTACATAAAACCACTTGTGCATTCCAGAGAGCAGCCGTAGGAGTAAATCGCGCAAAACAACATCCAGCATCCAGCATCCCGGTTTTCGGAATCGCCAGACATACATTTCGCTTCTTTATAGCGAAGATATAATCGTTTCATTCACACTTATTGCAGCTCGTAACGATTTTGGCCTGGCTTTTATGTACTCGCGTCGTCGTCGTCGTTGGAAACCGACGTCGACGTCGTCATCGTTCTCGATGTTCCGGGCGTCGGTTGGCTTTTTGCGTTGGATTCGCGGGGGGATGATTTGGTGGGTAAGGGGGGATGAACGCTGCTTCGGGCTTTAAATACCACTTGTGTGTGTCTATTTACTTCCTCCCTCGCGTAATTTTCGATCTGTGAAAGTGGCATTATTTCAGCTAGAAGGAGATTTTTCCTGCTGGCCGATGATGTGCTGCTGCTGTTTGATGGGTTGAAATTTCTTCCTCGGTATAGTCAATTGTTTTTTTTAATTTTTTTTAATTTGTCAAACGAAAATTTGTAAAAATTAGAATTACTTTTGAAGGAGGGTCCGATTTTCTTCTGATTTTATTTGTTAAACTCAGAGCTTATATAACTTTTAAAAATTCTAATTTAATAAAGTTGAATTTAAGATTTTATTTTATTTTTTACGATTGGAATCAAAATATTAAATAATGTTTTTCATTCTTACCTTCTTTTTTGTCACCGGATACAAAAGAAAGGTGTTCTCAGTTGGCAAAACACGTGCTTGTTGAGTCGATGTTTTCAAGTTAGGGCCAAATAGTTTATCACGAGAACAGTTGCGTAAATATCGTACTCATTCAAACATTGCTGGGATAATGGTTTCTGGTAGGGATGGAAAAAGTTTTATTCCACATGTTTCTGAATGAAAAAACCTTAATGTTTTCCGACCAATTTAATCTTTAGAATGGACAATTCGAAATTTCTTGGTTGAGTGGAATATTTCATAGCTAAAAATAGAGCACGATCATCCCAAAGTAGAGAAATCTAGGCTACAATAATAATTGATCGTCTCTCGAAACCCAATGCTAACTATTCAAAGATGATGAACACCAAGTTGGTGTTATTTTTTTTGTCATTTTTGTATCATTTTTCTGTCATTTTATCGTCATGTAAGTGTCCCCCCTTATTCTGCGCCGCGCGTGAGGTGACGATAGTCGAGTCGAGTCGGAGTCACCCGAGTCTTGTCACCTTTTTCCCGAAGCCGGTTTGACAAGGCATACGAATTGTTACTCACGGTGACTACTAGATTAGGATAAGAACTCAAAAAGTTCATTCTAAAAGACGTTTCTCACCTAAAGCGACTACTGTAATTGGGTGACTCGACAATCGTCACCTCACGCGCGGCGCAGAATAAGGGGGGTCATTTTTGCGTCATTTTAATGTTATTTTTATGTAGCTTTTGTGTCGTTTTTGTGTTTCTTTTTGAAGTCAATTTTGTATCAGTTTTGAATCATTTTATGTCATTGTTGTTTCATAGTTGTTGCATTGTTGTCTCGT
This sequence comes from Uranotaenia lowii, assembly GCF_029784155.1. Lineage (NCBI taxonomy): Eukaryota > Metazoa > Arthropoda > Insecta > Diptera > Culicidae > Uranotaenia > Uranotaenia lowii. The sequence goes on from NC_073691.1 coordinate 184,498,779, forward strand.
TTTTGTGTCATTTGAATGTAAATTTTGTGTCAATTGTGGTATTTTTTTTTATTTTTGTGTTTTTTTTTTAAAATTTTTTTTGACAATTTTTTGTCAATTTTGTGTCAATTTTTTGTCAATTTTGTGTCGTTTTGATGTCATTTCTGTCATTTTTTTGGCAATTTATGTTATTTTTGTTTCCTTTATGAGTAATTTCTATTTTAACATTTTATCATCATTTAAATGTCATTTTTGTATCATTTTTGTGGCATGTTTATGTCATTCAATCGCCGATGAAGTGTCATTTTAATGTCCTTTTTATGTCATTTCTATTTCGCTTTTGTGTCGTTTTTGTGTCAATTTAATTTCATTTTTGAATAATTTTTTTATCAGTTACAAAATTGACAAAAATGACAAAAAATGACAAAAATGATAAAAATGACAAAAATGATAAAAATTACAAAAATGACAAAAATGACAAAAATGACAAAAATGACAAAAATGACAAAAATGACAAAAATGACAAAAATGACAAAAATGACAAAAATGACAAAAATGACAAAAATGACAAAAATGACAAAAATGACAAAAATGACAAAAATGACAAAAATGACAAAAATGACAAAAATGACAAAAATGACAAAAATGACAAAAATGACAAAAATGACAAAAATGACAAAAATGACAAAAATGACAAAAATGACAAAAATGACAAAAATGACAAAAATGACAAAAATGACAAAAATGACAAAAATGACAAAAATGACAAAAATGACAAAAATGACAAAAATGACAAAAATGACAAAAATGACAAAAATGACAAAAATGACAAAAATGACAAAAATGACAAAAATGACAAAAATGACAAAAATGACAAAAATGACAAAAATGACAAAAATGACAAAAATGACAAAAATGACAAAAATGACAAAAATGACAAAAATGACAAAAATGACAAAAATGACAAAAATGACAAAAATGACAAAAATGACAAAAATGACAAAAATAACAAAAATAAAAAAAAAATACAAAAATTACAAAAATTACAAAAAAAAAAAACAAAAATGACAAAATGACAAAAATGACAAAAATGACAAAAATGGCAAAAATGACAAAAATGACAAAAATTACAAAAAATGACAAAAATGACAAAAATGACAAAAATGACAAAAATGACAAAAATGACAAAAATGACAAAAATGACAAAAATGACAAAAATGACAAAAATGACAAAAATGACAAAAATGACAAAAATGACAAAAATGACAAAAGTGACAAAAATGACAAAAATGACAAAAATGACAAAAATGACAAAAATGACAAAAATGACAAAAATGACAAAAATTACAAAAATTACCAAAATTACGAAAATTACAAAAATTACAAAAATTACAAAAATTACAAAAATTACAAAAATTACAAAAATTACAAAAATTACAAAAATTACAAAAATAACAAAAACTACAAAAATTACAAAAATACAAAAATTACAAAAACAAAACAAAAATTACAAAAATTATAAAAATTACAAAAATAACAAAAATTACAAAAATTACAAAAATGACAAAAATTACAAAAATTACAAAAATTACAAAAATTACAAAAATTACAAAAATTACAAAAATTACAAAAATTACAAAAATTACAAAAATTACAAAAATTACAAAAATTACAAAAACTACAAAAATTACAAAAATTACAAAAATTACAAAAATTACAAAAATTACAAAAATTACAAAACTACAAAAATTACAAAAATTACAAAAATTTCAAAAATTACAAAAACCACAAAAATTACAAAAATTACAAAAATTACAAAAATTACAAAAATTACAAAAATGACAAAAATGACAAAAATTACAAAATTTACAAAAATTATTACAATTACAAAAATTACAAAAATTACAAAAATTACAAAAATTACAAAAATTACAAAAATTACAAAAATTACAAAAATTACAAAAATTACAAAAATTACAAAAATTACAAAAATTACAAAAAATTACAAAAATTACAAAAATTACAAAAATTACAAAAATTATTACAATTACAAAAATTACAAAAATAACAAAAACTACAAAAATTACAAAAATACAAAAATTACAAAAACAAAACAAAAATTACAAAAATTATAAAAATTACAAAAATAACAAAAATTACAAAAATTACAAAAATGACAAAAATGACAAAAATGACAAAAATGACAAAAATGACAAAAATTACAAAAATTACAAAAATTACCAAAATTACGAAAATTACAAAAATTACAAAAATTACAAAAATTACAAAAATTACAAAAATTACATAAATTACAAAAATTACAAAAATTACAAAAATAACAAAAACTACAAAAATTACAAAAATACAAAAATTACAAAAACAAAACAAAAATTACAAAAATTATAAAAATTACAAAAATAACAAAAATTACAAAAATTACAAAAATGACAAAAATTACAAAAATTACAAAAATTACAAAAATTACAAAAATTACAAAAATTACAAAAATTACAAAAATTACAAAAATTACAAAAATTACAAAAATTACAAAAATTACAAAAACTACAAAAATTACAAAAATTACAAAAATTACAAAAATTACAAAAATTACAAAAATTACAAAAATTACAAAAATTACAAAAATTACAAAACTACAAAAATTACAAAAATTACAAAAATTTCAAAAATTACAAAAACCACAAAAATTACAAAAATTACAAAAATTACAAAAATTACAAAAATTACAAAAATTACAAAAATGACAAAAATGACAAAAATTACAAAATTTACAAAAATTATTACAATTACAAAAATTACAAAAATTACAAAAATTACAAAAATTACAAAAATTACAAAAATTACAAAAATTACAAAAATTACAAAAATTACAAAAATTACATAAATTACAAAAATTACAAAAATTACAAAAATTACAAAAATTACAAAAATTACAAAAATTACAAAAATTACAAAAATGACAAATTTGACAAATCCCGACAATTCCATTCAAAAACCTGGCGAAATCCGGGCATTTGTTTTCAAAATTGACGACCAAATATCCGGGCAATTTCCGGGATAATTGTCAAAACCCAGAAATTTTCCAACAACAATAAAAAAATTTGAAAAATATTATTTTTTTCATCAAGATTTGCTGGTTGATTTTGAATAAAAATTTAGGTTCAAAAAAATTCTCTTTTGACTATTTAAAAAAAAAATCATTTTGGACGCGTCAAAATAATATGTTTACAACACAATTTGCTTTTGTTGTTTGATTTGCCAAATAAAGTGAATAAATCCGAGCAAATTCCGGGATTTTTTTCAATGAAATACAGGTAATCAAGCCGAGCCGGACTGTTCCCGAATTTTGTATTAAATATCTGGGCAAACCCGGATGAAAACGAGCAATCTGACAACCTTAGGTTAGAGTGATTTGTTTTTGATTTCACAAGCACATAAATCCACCGGAGTTGCGTGGTCAAGTACTTTTTTTTTTTAACTATCCAGTTCTCATCGTTCAATACATTTTCTATTCATTTGGCATCCAACACAATTTCCGATTTTTCAGATTGCGTTTGTTGCTCCGTTTTAACATTAATACTTTTGTATTTATTAAAAATAAAAAATAAATGGATAAAATTTGATTCAGGAGAGAAAAAGTACTCTGAATGGAATACAGAACAAAACATCAAATGAAATAAAAAAAAAATTAAAGTCATTTGTAATGAAATAACCTGATAGCAGTTTTACAGGTCAGCTTGATGAGAAAAAAAAATCAACGAGGTTTTGAGAGGACAGCTTAAAATGAATGTGAAAACACCAATATGCGAGTTGAGAGGACAGCTTGGTGATAAAGCGGGTTGAGAGGATAGCTTGAAATAAATTCTATAAAAAACACCGAGAAGCGAGTTGAAAGGACAGCCTGGTGATCTAGTAGGCTGGGAGAACAGCTTAAAAAAATATTGTTAAAAAATATCTATAAGCGAGTTGAGAGGACAGCTTTGTAATGGAGCATGTAGAGAAGACAGCTTGGTGATCAAGCGGGTTAAGAGGGCAGCTTGAAATAAATGATAAAAAACTCTTATAAGTGAGTTGGGAAGACAGCATGGACAAAATGTCAAAAAACACCAATGAGCGAAATGAGAGGATAGATTGGTGATCTGGTGGGTTGAGAGGACAGCTTGAAATAAATAGTAAAATCACCTACAAGTGAGTTGAGAAGACAGCATGCAAAAAACGTGTAAAAACACCCTTAAGCGAGTTGAGAGGACCGCTTTGTAATCAAGCATGTTGAGAGGACAGCTTGATGATCAAGCGGGTTAAGAGGGCAGCTTGAAATAAATATAACAAACAACAATAAGCGACTTAAGATTACAGCTTGAAGACCATGTTAAAAAACACCAAAATGAGAGATTGGTGATCTGGTGGATTGAGAGGACAGCTTGAAATAATTATTATAAACACCTAAGCGAGTTGAGAGGACAGCTCGAAATAGATAGTAAATGACCTATAAGTGAGTTGAGACAGCATGAAAAAAAAACGCTAAAAACACACTTTAGCGAGTTGAGAGGACAGTTTTAAAATCAAGCATATTTAGAGGACAGCTTGGTGTTCAAGCGGGTTGAGAGGACAGCTTGAAATAAATATTGATAACAGTGTTGGTAAATTTCGCCCGTCACGCTTGACCCGACTAGTTTTGTTTCATCAAACGACTGGCACTGTTCTCAATTGATGGAGCCTCACTACTCGCATGACGACTAAAGCACGACAACAATCAACATTTCTCCATCATCGACTGGCGAAGCTCCTACACATGGTCAAAATTTCTCCTGAGAGTGACTGGCAAATCTCTTCACACTTCGATCGGCTGCTGACGGCAGGTACAACTAATTGAACGACTTGCTGGCAGAGAGCAACAATAGCAATAAAAAACTGAAAACGAGCTTGCTGGCAGGAGCAACAATAATAATAAATGCTTTTCTTGTTCGTCTTCGGTCGTCTTCGGCTTGCTGGCAGGAGTAACAATAATAATAAATGCGTTTCTTTTTCGTCTTCAGTTCGGTCCACGACTCGTTTGAATGCGATTGGTGAATGCTTGACTATGAAATTTTTTTAGCTTCATACGACTGGGGGTTGAATGACTGGCAAACGAAGTGACTGGTCGTTAAGGAACAGTCAATTGAGTTTGACGGACCAAGAGACTCAAAAGTCACAGTCATTTGACTAATGACGATGAATAATGCCAACCCTGATTGATAAAACCTTTTAGCGAGTTGAGAGAACAGCCTGAAAAAAATGTCAAAAAACACGAATGAGCAAAATGAGAGGACAGCTTGATAATCAGGTGAGTTGAGAGGACAGCTTGGTGATTAAGCTTGAAATAAATATAAAAACACCTTAGCGAGTTGAGAGGACAGCTAGAAATAAACAGTTAAATGACCTATTAGTGAGTTGAGAAGACAGCTTAAAAATGTTAAAAAATACCCTTAAACGAGTTGAGAGGACAGCTTTGAAATCAAGCATATTGAGAGAACAGCTTGGTGATCGAGAAAGTTTAGAGGACAGCTTGAAATAAATGTAAAAAACACTTATGAGCGAAATTCGAGGACAGCTTGGTAATCAGGTGAGTTGAGAGGACAGCTTGGTGATCAGGTGGGTTGAGAAGACAGCTTGAAATAAATACAATTATCACCTATGTGAGTTGAGAGGACAGCTTTAAATAAATAGTAAAATCACCTATAAGTGAGTTGAGAGGACAGCTTGAAAAATACGTTAAAAAAACCCATGATGCGAGTTGAGAGGACAGCTTGTAATCAAGCATGTTGAGAGAGCAGCTTGATGTTCAAGCGGGTTTAGAGGTCATCTTGAAACAAATATTAAAAACACCAATGAGTGAAATAAGAGGACAAATTGGTGATCAGGTGGGTTGAGAGGACAGCTTGAAAAAAATATAATAACACCTAAACGAGTTGAGAGAACAGCTTGAAATAAAAAGTAAAATCACCTATAAGTGAGTTGAGAGGACATCTTGAAAATACGTTGAAAACACCTATAAGCAAGTTGAGAGGACAGCATTGTAATCAAGCATGTTGAGAGGACAGCTTGGTGTACAAGCGGGTTGAGAGGACAGCTTGAAATAAATGTTAAAAAATATCAAAGAGCGAGCTGAGAGGACAGCTTGAAATAAATATAAAAACACCTATAAGCGAGTTGAGAGAACAGCTTGAAAAAAATGTCAAAAATCACCAATGAGCGAAATGAGAGGACAGCTTGATAATCAGGTGAGTTGGGAGGACAGCGTAGTGATCAAATGGGTTGAGAGGACAGCTTGAAATAAATATAATAAACACCTGAGCGAGTTGAGAGGACAGCTTGAACTAAACAGAAAGATCACTTATAAGTGAGTCGAGAGGACAGCTTGAAATCAATGTTTAAAAACATCAATAAGCGAGCTAAGATTGCTTGGTGATCAAGCAGGCTGTGAAGACATATTAAAACAAATTAAAAAAAAAAACCTGTAAGCGGGTGGAGAGAACAGCTTTAATTAATGTAAAAAAAACACCAATAAGCAAGTGGAGAGGACAGCTTGGTAATCAAGCGGGTTAAGAGGGTAGCTTATAAAATGTAAAAAAAACACCAGTGAGTGAGTTGAGGGGACAGTTTTAATTAATGTTAAAAAACACTGTCCAGTGAGTTGAGAGGACAGCTTGAAATGGGAAAAAATCTACTTAAAGCGAGTTGAGATGGCATTGAGGTGAGAAAAATGTAATATAATATAATATAAAATATAATTTAAAAAAAATACCTTTAAAGGATTTGAACCGGTGGACAAAACTTTGGACCGGTAAGTCATGCGTGCTTACGTCAGTAAAAAGACTGCCCTAGTTCAGGATGTAGCTTAAAAAGTTGTACAAAACAGGTACAAACACGCTTACTCAGCCCCATCATTGATATGAAGTACGTTCTATGCAGCTAAAAATTTAAGTTCTTATTCAAACTTTCAAGTTCCAAAACAAGTCTTAATGATCTTCTATTCAGCTTCCAGCGGCCTCTTAGTTCAGCTTCCGAAAAATCGCAAAATGAGCAAAAAAATCTCTCTCTATCTCAACTGAACCGTTGGCTTTGGTTCATATCACCTTCTTCTCTTGATTATTTACTGTGTTCTGTACCGGTGCCGCCATGATGCCACGCGCCGGATTTCAAACTCGACAAATTGCTCAATTGCTTCTTTCCTACATTTCCTACATATATCGCATCAGAATGGCCACTCAAGTACAAAATGGCTTATTGAAAAAATACTTGCCCGGCTTGGGGATCGAACCCCGACCTTCGTGGTGAGAATCGAACACGCTACCACGAGACCGCGCCTAGATGTTGTTCTAACTGAAACTAAAACTCGAAGAGGTGATTTTATTTTGAAAGCACATCAATGCACTTTTTGTGACTTATCAAATCCCGTTTGAGCACTTTTGTGCCCTTTATGTGACTTACCAAATCCCGTATTGAGCACTTTTGTGCCCTTTATGTGACTTAAGTCCCGTATGACGTACGTATAGATCACTTTTGCAGCTTTCAAGTTCCCTAATGAGCACATATAGTTCACTAATGGGAATTGGACAAAACAAGTCACATACAACGTACATATTAATCACTTTTGCAACTTTCAAGTTCATTAATGAGTACATAAAGTTCACTAAAGTGAATTGGGCAGTTGATTCTCTTTATCAGCCAATATGTAACTTGCAATGCCTTCATTCAAGTAAATATGTGACTTTTGGTTGCTTGGGACGATGGCCAAGTACCAAAATCAATCCAAGAAAGGAAGGAAAGTTGTCCCCAGGCAAAACTGATTGAAATTTTTTGAGCCCACACCAAATCGTAGTTCAGAAAACATGTGAAGCCCGCAAATTCCATAGAAAATTTTACAAAATATTCAAAAAAAAGTGGTCAAAATCATCTCAAATCAGTTCCCCTGGCAGTTTGTGATCTGTTGGTTTCCCGGTGTTGCATCCGAGCTTCGGAGCTCCGGACAGGTCCAAGCTTTTTTCCCCTAAAAGAGGGGTTTAAAAAACTAATAATTTAGCTTTTTTGCAACGTGGCTCAGAGAAGAGCGTTAAAATCTTCTAAGCCAGCGGTTATGAGATCGAATCTTGGTCAAGGCGTACATAGTACTTTTTCTGTGGAATGGTGGTTTTAGCTAGGCATCACATCTTTGAAAGCTGGACGCTTCTTTGGTGTTAAGTAAATCTGGTTACTGAGATTCTGTATGTGCGTGTGTGTGTTGATTTTCTTAGAGTAGAATACTATTGAATTTCTCCAATTCTAGCCAAAAAGATCAAATCTAAGTCAACTGAGTCAAGAATGGAAGGATCGAAATTGGTTAGTAATTTTATTGGTACAAAAAAGTTTTCTGGTTAATTCACAACTCCTTCGATTTTTTCCGCTGATTCACCAAAACGGAAAGCGCGCTCCTTAAAAAGAGATAAAATGCAGCTTAAAACACAAGCTCATTATTTGTGCTTCCTTATGCGTTCTCCAAAATTACCGTTCATTGAGACGACGATGCAGATTGCAAAAAAACCTCCGACAATTTGCAGCCAACATGAAACCAGGAACCAAACGAAGGCAAGCAGCAAAAAAAAATCCAATTAAAATAGTTTCGCATAAGAATTCTGCGCACAATGTCTCGGTAGCTGTCCCATAGTTGCTGCTAGAAGGAAGGTAAAAAAAAACCAGCAATCCAAAGAACGCCACACATCCAAAACAGTAGAAAAAGTAGGAAAAAATATAAGGAAAACACTAAAAAAAATCCGATTGCCGCCCGACCATCGCGTCGTTGCTGGTGCATTTGCAGCACATCATCCCGACAAGAAAATAGCAAAACAAAGCATAAAATTCCACACAAAATTTCCTTCTTATCTGCACACACTCACGAAACCGGGGAACCGTCTCGGTCCGGGATGCCTCTTTCCTCTAAGTTTTCCTCTTCGGAACCGTTCTCCGGGACCGAGAAGAAAGGCTGGATGGGTACTTAAAACCAGCTGAACTTTCCTCGGTCCCTTCCGGACGGAGAATGCGTTCTTTTCTTGCTATGTATGTGCTAGGAGAATCGAAAATCCAAAAGGAAAAAAATCCAAGTTCTTTTCTGTTGGAACATTGCACAACTCTCGATGTTTTGGGTTTTTTCTCCCGTCCTAAAGAGCGTGGCTGTGCGATCTCGGAAGTATGAGCGAGAAGACGCGATCAACTCCTCCATGGGTTGGAAAACCAATATGGGAGAATCGGTCGCGTGGAAAACCAGTCTGGTCTGGTGGAAGCGAGAGCGGGACAACCCTAGACGTCGGGCTGGATCTTTCACGTTCTGCTTCAAATGGAGTAGGACGAATCGAGGTCGCTGGACGATCACCGGCAGCGATCAAAGCGGGACGACCGGATGAGCGCCAGGGATTTTCACCACGGCCGAGGAAAACCGTGGGTCTACTGGCGGTATTTCGCGGCCACGATTCGCAGTGTGTGCAAAGAAGACCTATCACACGGATCCACTCCGGCGAGAACGTGCGATTGAAATTTTGCTTCCCGCAAACCCGAAATACGTAACACGCGAAGCGCGTTCGTCGTGCGTGATTTTTTTTCCGGAAAAGTTTTTTTTAGAGATTTTATTACTCTTCAAAGACAAGTGTTAATTCCGATAGTAAAACCGACGAAAGTTAAGATCAATTGAAAGATTTTATTGTTACGGTAATTTTCATAGTTATCGCAGCTGAAAAACCGCGTTCGATTTCATCTTTTGGAGCGATTCACCGTAGATCTTGAACATTTGAATCGACATCGCCGCGAGCGGTTATCGCGAGTCTCGTCGCGGAATAAGAGATCTGTGAAGCGCCGCGCGCTCCGGGAGTGAAATTGTGGTCGGGATCGGATTCCTATTGGAACGAAAGAGAGGAAGAAGTGTGTGACGTGCTAGTCCAGCATTTCGAGCGAGACGGCACTAGTGACTAGCGCACCACCACTATCGCAGCGAGCAAGCCTGAAGTTAGGGAGAGCGAGCGAGAGAACTGCTTCCGAGGGGCTTTTAATGTATATAAAATATAAAATAAACACACAGGAATACCATTTTTCCTCCTGTATTGCTTGTTATATGCGAAACTTTTGTATTGTGTCATAAACGAACTACTTGTCATAACGTAAACAACTTCGGACTTCTACGATCGAATTTTTATTATTATAATATTAATAACAGTAAAAATAAAGGAAGCAAGAAAGGAAAATTCAAAATAATAACTATAAAAATAAAGCAGTAATAAAAATCGACATTAGTTGGCGAAAAGATAAAAAATGAATAAAATTATTTGATAGAGCTGATCGCCCGGGGAAGATTGCCGAAAGCAGAGGAGAAAAAAAAAGGAACAACAAACAGTAAAATTGTGTTGTGATTGTTTTCGGTGTCCTTATTCCGTCTCGTCACGATTGTCAAATTTTTTTTCCGGCTACTTCGGGGTTTTACGCTTGGTTCAGTGCTGAGGTCATCGCAGATAGTAGGCGACGGCAATTTTTCATAGCCTACTAGTGCGCGCTAATTCGGTTGATAGGTGTGATTAGTGCGATCATCGTCATCGTCGGGTGGCCATTTTGGCTCATTTAAAGTGCTACTGTGGGCAATTAAGAGCGTCGCTAAAGTGGCAAGTGAAAATAAACACGTTGCTTGGCGAAGAATCGGGTTGAAGATTGCTGGGGCCAAAAGCAAAGTCCGCAACCCATTGGCACGTTCATTGATTGTGATAGTCGATTGATGGCTCATTTGTGATAACAAGTTGGCGGCACACGGTGATAAGATTGTTTTGCACAAGAAAATTGCTTGCCCTCTACTCATGGTGATAAGAATGGGTCTGTTACGGCACTGATCCGACTCTTCCAGTGATCGACTGATCCAACTGTGGACTGAGAAATTGAAGATTTTTCCCGTACACACACAGCTATCACACTTTGTCTCGATTCTGAGTGACAGTAGGCTTGATGTGAGTACCAAACAACTAGCTAGCCGATAACTTGAAAACTGTCTCCCCAAACTACTAACCAACGACTTCGCGACTCTGGCTCCAAACTACTAACAAAACGCTCCCAATCCGCGGAAACTGTGCGAACTCTCAACTAACCACGACCTCGTGATCACTCCCTTCAAGAAATACCGCTAAGTCCCCAACTCGAACTCTTCATATGTGTGTAATGCGGCCTCTGCCATGTCCAAATTCATAATCGATAGTATGCTCCCGAAATACGCACAGTTCCAGCCGTTCATTAGCTCTCAGATCTCATCGCAGTCTATTTCCGCTTCGAATTCAACAGTGTCACAGACCCCGAACTCCGCCGAAGGCAGTCCGTTAACGACCACCGGTTCCGAAGGTAGCCCCAGCACACCTCCCACCAGCAAAATGTATCCGTTCGTGTCCAACCACCCGACCACGCACAGCAGCTACTCGACGATGCCCGGATTCTCCGGGTTGGACGACAAATCCTGCAGGTAAAATTCCCTAATCCCTAAAGAAAAAGATCCCTCTGCGGAATCCGTCGGGTTACTAACCTCAAACCCCTTTTCAACCCCAGTCGATACACCGACAGCGTGATGAACAGCTATCCGCCGATGGGCGTCCCCGGCAGTGCCAGCATTGCCCAGTTCTACCAGCAGGCGGCCGCCGTGTCGGCCGCTTCCGCCGGGGTCGATTCGCTCGGATCGGCCTGCTCCCAGCTCTCGTCGTCGGTGGCCGGCGGCCAGTCCGGGCTCCCGGACATCACCCGCCATCCGTGGCTCGTTACCGGTGAGTTGGTTTCACCTTTATTTAAAAAAAAACGCCTTTAGTTCCGTTTAAAAATTTACAATCTATGCTCATGATGATGGATGCTGAAAAATCGAAACGTTGAATGCGGTCCGATTTTTTAAACACGGCAAAGCAGGCGCTGATTGAAAATTACTTAGACCGACCACAACTAATCTTATCAGCTGCGGCTTTTTTTTCTGTCTATTTTTTGTTTTGTATTTAACCGCTTTTAAAATCTACCTTTCCTTCGTTTAGTTTGTGTGCTCTTGACTTTAGTTTAAACCTAAAAAACGGGGCTTATAATGGGGAAAAACGACAAAATTTCACTACTAGGACAAACTCTTGGTGACGGTAAATTAAAGTTTGATGATCGATTTTTCTGCATGGTTATACTGGAGATGAAGTTCAGGAACTACACGCAAAACATTCTGCGCGTTGCAGTCACGTGAAACCCTAAATAGTTTATTCAAATCTTCACGTAGGCACTGCAAAATAAATAGTTGAGCAAACCCCTAGAAGAATTGATGCTTCGGGGAAGTCACCTACAACTTATTAAAATTATAAGTGTGCTGAACGCAATTTGATTGTGAATGTTACATCAGACTAAGTCAATTTGGGGTCATTTTCGAGTTTCTCAAACCCTGGGTCCATGATTTTTTGCAGAATTTTTAAGTAACGTTTACATGAGTACATTTAAACTTAGAGTGTAGTATGGAAAAATTTAAAATTTGGTACTGAAAATTCTACATAATATTTGTATCTTCTGTGGAACCGAGCCTGCAAATAGGTTTTTTGCCAGCTTATGAGTTCTCTTAAGGAAATTTTGCTCATTAGCCGCAGCACAGACTGATTTGCGATGATTTTGAACACTTTTGTTCAGGATTTTGCATAGTTTTTGAGAGAATCTGCGGGCTTCACATGTTTTCTCAAATACAATATGGTATGGGCCCAAACATCTTCGGATGATACCTAGAGGGGATCCCACTTTTTTGGCCACATCCTGAACTGAGACAGTCTTCCTATCGGCGTAGACAGGCACGACCTTCTGGTCCAAAGTTTTGTCCACCGAACCCGGTATCCGTCAGGATTTTTTTTTTGTCCACGAAGCTGCTTTCCTCTCCGCGCTTGCGAATTGCACTTTGGATCGCTCCAATGCTTACTTCTTCCATTTTCGCCGACCGAAAATGTTTAATAAATACGAAAACTTATGCTTTCCATATAACAAGGTAAAATTTTGAAAATAGTCCTCCAAACTATTTAATGGTTTTATGCTCAACGAATTGGAATCAGTTTTGACAACTATTTTGAACCGATTCGAATTTTTTTTATCTGGACGTCGTTTGTTTTAATAAACTCATGTTTTCAGTTCGATTTTCTTCTGGACGAATTTTGGTGGCTTAAGTTTTCATCCTGAGTTATAGAGAAAGTTTTGTATGTTTGTGTGGAAAGTGGGATATTTTGCTTCAATTTTTGTTCAGTTTCTTACAACATTGGGATTTTTTTTTTAAGTTTTTAAAAACAAAAGATGTGCCGAGATTCGATCTCATGAACATTGGCATGGATGAGTTGAACTCGAACCATTTCACCTATGCCGCTGGCAACCCATCGATTTTAACTCATGTGCTCATGTGTCATGATTCTTCGTGGAAACCACGTACAACTAATATGGCTTTTTAGTGAGTTCAACGCGATGTGAGGATGATGGCTACTGAAAATGGGGTCAAATTCCTCGTTGCTTTTTCTTTTAATATTTTTGTGAACATATTTTGAAATTATCGAAATTTATTCATTTCAATTTTAATTTATTTGGGTTACAACAATTTCACATAAGGCAACCATTTGAAAAAAAACGAATTTTTTCAACTTTTCCCGAATCCACCGAGGGAAGTATAAGTTTTAATGAAACATTTTCACTGTTTCGTGATAAGTAAAAAAAAACTTCTGGTTTAGAAATTTGATGTTAATTATTCTTGGTTAAGATGGAACCATGCTCAAAAACGAATTTATTCGGTATCTCAGCTGTTTGTAAAAATATTCATATTTTCATTAGAATCGCATCACAAACCAGTAACACGTTAGTGAAAAGGTCAAATAGAATGTTTCGACCGTCCACTTAGACTTCACGTGAAAATCAATAAATAAGTGTGATTCAAAATAAAATCAAAGTCTACGTGAAATTTCACGACAATTGAATTTTCATATTATTTTAAGTGTAGTTATTCTGGATTTATTATTAATTTTTATAGAACCCGGTGTTTTGTAGTGTTTTTGAACATGAGCTCCTTTGAAGCCATATAAGTTTAGGTTTCTCAAAAGCCGGAGTTTATTCTCATTTTCATTCATGAATCAAAGTTATAAAAAACAAATTTATGCAATAATTTATGCGTCCGAAACGAAGTTTTTTTGAGCAAGTTTTATAAAAAAAATCATGAAAGGTTTTTTGAAAGCCTTAAATACTATTTAAAATCTGTTGATGAATTTCGATTAAAATGTTTTCCGGTTTATGTTCTTGATTTTGGATGAGTAATTCCTAAGTTTTGACAAAATTTGCCTGGTTGTTGTCCCGGATTTTAGTCGACAGTTTCGAAATCAAATGCCCGATGTTTCCAGTTTGTTAGATGAAATAGCCAGCTTTGTTTGGCTTGGAACTTGCTGGAAAAAATCTGGCGTCCTAAAGCTACTCGCTTGTGGAAAAAGGTCAGAAAAGAATTTTTAGTCTCCACTTTGACTTAAAGTGCAGTTTTTGAACTAGTAACATTGAACGTGAAGTAGAGGTTCCAGAATACACAGAGATTGAATGAGATGATGTAACAAAAGCTTATCCTCTGTGAAATTGCACATAAATTTTATTTCCATATTATGTTGAGAGTGTTCAGCTTCCGGTGTAATTTGGCTGGGTATTAGAGACTTATTTAACGGGACAACTTATTAGATTGAACAACTTCTTTATCTAAAAACAAACCTGGCAAAATCCGGGCGTTTGATTTGAAAATTGTCGATCAAAATCCGGGAAAAAATTGGGCAAATTTGATCATAATCCAGGAATTTCAACAAATATCATGAAAAAAAATATTAAAAATAAATTTTCTTCAAAACTCTTTAGCAGACTTTAATTATATTTTAGGCTTCCAAAAAACATTTCATGATTATTTTTGCAAAACTAGCTAAAAAAAATTACGTTTTACACGCACAAAAAATAAACTTTATATCACAAGTTTTTATTTGTTGATTTAGCAAATAAAATGAACAAATCAGGATAAAATCTTGACTAATTTCAATGAAATCCGGATTATTGTCAAATTTAATGTTGAGTATCCGGGCAAACCCGAAAAAAACCGGGCAATCTGGCAACCTTAACTAAGGATAGGTTATGTTCAGCTTTCGGTCTTTCGGTGAAGATTCACAACACTTTTTATATGTTCTTCATCCAACGTTTCGAATTAATATTTATTCTTTTTCAAGGAACTTAAATAAAATATAGAGCATAAAACATATTTCTTGTGAAACGTTCCTGGCTATAAAATTTAAATTTGAAAATGGTTCAGGCTTTTCCTAATTCCTTTCATTTTTCCTTCCGTTTCAAGGAATGAAGTTGTAGAAGCAGCCGAGTTAAAACAGAAATTAATCTTTTTTATCACCCAATTTCATGGAAGTTTCAAATTCGGACCGTGTAGAACTTGAAAGCTTAATAACGGTTCATTGGAAAGCACATTAACTTCCCATTTTCAAAGGTACATAGAACGTACAAATGCTACCGATCCGCCTGTTTGGAACTTTTGAAGTTCGTACGAAGCTCGCAACAAGTTTTAAGAGGAAAACATCTTTTCAGCACCTTTTAGTAAGCAAAATGTTACTGTAATTAAAGTGCATAGAAGCTCTAAATTTGCGCCGTATTGAAGTTGACAGTCCAAAAATGGTTGATTGAAAACCACATCAGGTTCAGATTCTTCAAAAGCAAAAAAGGCGCAAATTTCGCATTAATTTTTTGGATAAATATTTTCAAATCTTTTGGGTTTCCTTTACACAGCCAAATGTGACCATCGAGTGATCCTATTTAATTTGTTTTGTAAATCTTCGATTGCTTGGATCGAGGATCAAATTTCGTTGCAAGCCGTTTGCTTTTGAAGGATAATTTGGTTGCTTCGATGCGTTTTTAGGCCGCTGCCAACATTGACTTTTTGCTCCCATATGTTTTTTTATGCCTTTTGAGATGATTTGGTTGATGTCTGAATTAGCACCACGCGTTGCAATTGTGTATGCCCATTTGTATGGAAGAAAAAATTTTTGCATTATAAATCCTCCAGGAAATTCTTGGTATAACTTGATAAGAAGTTTGTCTTCAATTATTGGTTCTGCCTATTCCTTAGCTTAATTTTTTGCTAACATGAGAAAAAAATAAGTATTTCATGAAAAAATTTAGAACCATTTCAAAATAAAAATCTCATTTCCTTAAAAATTATTTATAAGGTGGCCAGATTTTTACAGCAGAAATTTAAAACGTGCTTGAATACTACACTTCCTTTAAACTTCCGCTTACAATTGTTACAGTTCCATACAACAAAGGCATGATTGTTGAACAAAAATCTATGTTTTTGCAAAACAAAAAAATACACCCCAAAAAAATTATTTTGTGATGGAAGTAGAATACATTTTTTTTTAATCATGAAAATTTAGTCTTTTTATGTATTTTATTTGAGAGAAACCAATGATGTTTTTCATCATGTTTTTTCCAAAACAAAGTAAAATATCCAAAATTTATGGTTTCATAATTAATATAATTTTGGAAATACTTATAAAATTTAAAAAATCTGTGAAATCTGTGAATATTTCCAAAATTCAGTGTTATATGACACATAATCGGTCATGAAAATTAAGCAAAATTCTGTGAAATTATTGATTTTTCTTTGATTTCGACAGGTCTTAATTTAGCAAATAGTTTGTACATAAAACAACTCTGAAATTATTTCAGAAAATTCAATTATAAAACTTCCTGATGAATTCAAGAAAAATTACAAGTAACCAGCATAAGAACCAAAACCAAACCAACCAAAAAAATCATGATAACTCTTCATTTAATAAAGCAAAAAAAAATCACAAGGTTTTGTACCAAAAAGTTAAAATATATTTTTTTTACATTATTTCAACTATTTAAAATGATTTTTAGGGATGAAAATAATCATGGAATGAAGGGTTTGTTTTAAAATATCATTTATAAGGCTGATTTGAAGATTTGTAAAATTTGTCAAATACTCTTACTGCAAATTCCAAACATTTAGAATCGTCTTCTCGATTATAATTATGAAAATTTTTCAGGGTTTTTTTTTTGTTGATTTTGATCGGTGATATTGAACAAAAAAAATCCCTAGTTTTACGTTTCACTTACTTTTACTTTTATTCAACCATCACCCGAAAAAAAAGCAATTTTTCCGCCTGCTAGGATCGTCTCTCTGGTCTTAGTTAGCAGTAGACTGAAAGGTAAAACTAGCGTATTTTTGAAAAAAAATATCACCGAACAAAATAAACAAAAGAAACCTTGAAAAATTACATCCCGCGGTGATCTAAATGGTCGTGAAATATGACAATTGAGGTGTGTCCTAACTTATGAATCACGAAAAACTTTTCGGAACATCAGTATTTAATGTTAAAAAAGAAAAAATATATTGAATAAGATTGCCAGATTGCCCGGTTTTATCCGGGTTTGCCCGGATATTCGATACTAAATTTGGGAACAGAGCGACCCGGCCTGGTTGCCTGGATTTTATTGAAAAATGCCCGGATTTTTCCCGGATATATTCACTTTAGTTGGCAAATCAATGAAAAGAGTTTTTGTAGCCTAAAATACGATTTTAAAGTCTGTTTATGAATTTTGATGAAAAAAAAAATTTTCTTAAATTTTTATCGTGAATTTTGTTGAGTAGTTTCTGGGGTTTGACCGAATATTGCCTGGATTTTTGGTCGTCAACTTAGAAATTAAATGCCCCCATTTTGCCTGGTTATAAGAGAAAATTGCCCGGATTGTCCAGCCCAGATACGTGCAGAAAAAATTCTGGCAACCTTAATTTAGAATGATGATGAAATCGATTGATTTTAATTACATTATGTTATTGTTCATGAATAATTATTATCAATATTTTAATCTTTTGGTACTAAGCTTGTGAAGCAAAAGTAGCAAAATTGATAAGATTAAGTTCAATTTTGTTCTTCAGATGTAATTTCAAAAAAAAAAAATGGTCCCTAGCTTGCCTAAGACTTACCTGAATTGACTTTAAAGGCAAAAAAAATCTTTGTTTTGACTATCATGCCTTGAAAGAAAAATTTAGTATCATTTTGCCCGAAAAAAGGTGGTACATAATGGTGAAATTTGGGTTTCAATTTAACCTCAAATATGCCAAGTGTTGGTTTCACTGAAACCTTAATGATGTCTTGTTTAGCAAAGGTTTCGAAACAAATTTTGAGGGCATACTGAATCCACTTTTAGGTAAAACTCACAGCCTTAATTTGGCATGATTGTGCTTTCAAATCCGATTTTTTTTTTTACTTTTTTCGACTTTATTACGACCGATCAAGTTTGAAAAACTGTTGACGGTCTTTAAACGGTGATACTATTTTTAGTGTAGTTTATGTTTGCTTTTCCTTAAATACTACTTAAATTTAAAACTCTCTTAACTGCCTCTAAAGAAAAGGGAAAGAAGGATAAGGGGATGGGGTTTTGGATTATTGCTTGAGAAAGTAAGGGTAAATGATGGAGTTTTACAAAATGCTGGCAAAACGATTTATCATTCAACTTTCGATAAAACCAATAGTTGCATAGCTGTGGTATTTGTGTAATTCATTCAAATTAATGACACCTTACTTAGTGAATCTTAAATTGAAATAATTTACCAAAATATGGTATCAGTTTGCTGTTAGTATCTCCTTTTGGTCTCAAATTACTACCATTTCGCAAAACTTTGGCACCCAAATGGTATCTAGTTTTGCCATCATGGAAAAATCAAAACCAAATGATGGTTTGATTTTATCACTGATACCTTATTTTGGTTGTATTTTGCTATCGATTAAGGCTTTACAGTGTGCCTGAGTAATTTATCAATTTATTTACTGTTTTCGTTAAACATGTTCTGTAGCTGTTCTATTCTGTTTTTTTTATGTTTTAAACTCAAAACTTCGATTAACGAGTCTGCAATTACAAATTTCGTAAGGAAAATTCATAGCAGACCCTCCGAAATCTGTCAAACTTAACCCACGCTTCCAGCCAGACGAATATGTCATGTTAATTGAGCACGTTTTAATTAAACGAATAGGCACCTAGCTACTATTTATAACTCCGTCATGTCATAGAAACCATCCAAAGAATTATAAACGGTTCAAGAATGAGGGGAAAAAAGCCTCCACAAAAAAAAGGGTTGCCATCTCCCGCCAAACTACCGACCTCAGTTCAGCGCTTGTCTAGTTTGCGTTTTTATTTTTTGCAAATTGGAATCCGGAGAGCGTGTTCTTATTCCCGACCCGTCCGGCACCTGTTCTATTCCCACCATTAGGCAATAGTTTGAAGGGAAGTTCGTTTTTACGCCAATTCTATTTTCTACCGCCGCCGCCGCCGCCTCTTTTGCGTTTAGTAGCCTGCTGGGATAGTTTGACGTTTGGGGCGAGGGGGAGATGTGGTGGCTCATAAAAATTTCTCGCATTTATTCTTTATTTACCGTGTTGTTTGGCGTGTTATGAATTTTTTAATGCAAAACTATTTTTTTATTATTTTGTGATAGCATGTTTGGAGTGGTTTTTCTTTGTGCTTTTTCTAAGTTTGGTTCTTTCGTTTTTTTGTTTACATTTTTCAGCTCAGGGAGTGTATTGATTGAATGTTAATTATCCTAATTTTTATTCAGCTTCAGTACCATAACACCGATGGTGTCTAATGGGCTTTCGGTTCTGCCGTTTTCATTTGTTTTTCCTGCTAACCTCACACTTTAATTTCAAAGTTGAATGACTTTTGGTTCCTAGCCTCCGGCCGCCGCTGATAAACGTTTGTTTATTTATTATTTATGCTGGCTAATAAATTTTATTCGCCTCTTGAGTGTGCCTCCTAACCATTTCGCATCATATTGCTTAGATTGTTGTTGCTATTTTTCGTTTGTTTAGAATGTTCGCTTCCATTGCCAATCGTGACGAAAAATTAACTCCTAATCTATGTGTGTTTCTTCTTTCTCCTTTCTTGTTTCCGATGTGCGCGCCAAAATGAATGAAAAAAAAACCACGATCTGCGTTCCCGGAAAGCAGCATCACAATCCGCACTACAGAAGTTTGCCAGCACAGGTTAGTGTCCAGTGTTTTTTTCCTCTCTTTATTTGAATAATAACGAATTACGGGAAACGGGAAACTAATAATTCAGTATATTACTAACTTACGCATACTTGATGGGAAGAAATCCATAGACAAATTTTTCAAGACTATTTATCTCAAAAGAATAAAAAACATCAACTCTGATTAATTTTTTATCAATACAAATTCCTATTATTTTGTTCTATTGTGTTCTAAAGAATAAGGAAGTATTCTTTCGACAAACAAAGCAAGCCTCGAGAAGCCTTTCAAAGATAACAAAGGCAGCTGCCATTTCTCTCGGAGCGTTCGGCCATGCGAATCCAAGCAATCCTGTTGCCATAGCAACGCGTCGCCCTTCGGCATAAAATTTCTCAGGGCTCGTCGGTGGCACGCCTGCCTGGATCGGGAAGAGTGATTTAAATTCAGCCATCGTGGGTTGAAAAAAAGATTGCTATTGTTCCTTGTTCCATTTATCGATTAGATTCCGGAGATCTGGCAAATCTCAGCAAATACAAATCATCCAACAACTCCGTCGCTGAATGATTTTTTCCCCCTTTAGCCGACGGCATCCGGCTTGAGCGATATTCAAATTTCGTCCTTGCCAAGCATAGCTGTATCAAATTTCCCGAAAAACCGCATCTTCAGCTAGCGCCCCGTTTTTTTTTTTGGTTCGAATTCCCGAATGCTTTCTGTCAAGGGTTAACCCGATTATCGCGCGTCCAAAATGTGTATACACTCGAAATGGACCAAAATGGCTGCCGTATTTTTATACTTTCTTCCATGCTTCCACGAACCCTCTCACCCTGGTGCTGGGATTGCCTTCTATCTTTCTGTCTCTATCTCTCTCTCTTTCGCTTCCTCTCCATTGCGGGGTCGAACGGTGTCGTTTTCTGAATTGCTGTCTATATAGACACTCCATAAAAATAATCATAACAGCCACATTTAGTACGGAGCAAACAGTAGTATAGCAGCACCACTGTAATCGTGCGCTCTGAACTTTTACCGGAAAAATATTTGGTCGAAAAAAATAAAACAAAATAACACTAACAACCCCAAGGACTATGGTTTTCCAAGCTTCGTGGAGAAAACTGGCAGTGGGAATTGTCCGACTCGAACAATCAAAATAATTTCGAACATGGAGCAATTGCTTTAAAAAATAGAAAATTATTAACAACCACCATCGGCTTTGGCTAAGTAGATTGTTATCCACAGTTTCTGACCAACTTTCTTCTCTAAATTGACGGTCTTAGCATTAGTGGCATCTAAAAAACCATCGGCTTTCCAAATAGTACTCTTTTGTTGAAGGCAAAATCAGTTAAATAACAAAAAATTTTTTTATGAATATTTCTCAAAACTTTGTTTTAAGTTTCATATACATTGTATAAGATCGTATTAAACTCACAAAAAAAAATCATTTAGCTACCAGAGTGGAGGCCATATTTATACATATTTTAAACTTCTGGCTTAAGCGAGAGTTATACGAATTGAGTTGGACGATATTCGACACCTTATAAGCATATACAGAAAGAATGCAAGAGAGCGCAAGTTGTTGCTCTAAACGCAAACAAACCATTGCTAGCGAGAACATTCTCTGCTTCTCTCATTGAAAAATTCTTCTAAAAACACCATCTGAGTTTTTGAAATTTGGTTGCACTGCAGGACGCAGAGAGAACATCAAGGGTGTTTTCTCACTTGACGCCCGCACGGAGAACAAATCAAGCGAAAGAGTCTTCAGAATACACAAATATGGCGGTCTTTATATTATAGCCGATCTAAACCGACTTCAAATAACCATTTTTACGATCGTTTATTTATATGATTTGAACTATCATTTCTAATCTGATTTTATGTTTGCTGGGCAACAAGCAGTGATATTCAACACGTTCCTCGCCATGGGTCCCGTATTCGGGTGACGGATGTATTTCCTGGAAAGCCCCGTCACATAAAAAACGGGTGACGCTCTCTTACTCAAGTTAGCAGATCAGTTTAGCCACACGTTGCAAATCTTGGAATTTTCCCTCTTTACTTTCTCGCTCCGGGAATTTCTACCAACTATCAAAATGAACGTGGCGACAAATGTTCTAAGGGGAAGGGATATGAATCTATGATAACACCTTTTGGCGCACTAAACACTCCTGACATTTTCGCAAGTATGATGAAATAAGAACTCAAGTTTGGAAACGTTACCTCCGATTTTTTTTTTCAAGATTAAGTCTGTATTCAGAATTCCTATTTGAAAGGTCCAAACACTTTAAATTTTCATCTATCACAAGAAAAGTCGCGCATTGAGCGAAATCGTCTTCAGAATCTTCAAAAATGGCGAACTTTTTATCATATCCGATGTAAACCGACTTCAAGTAACCATTTTTACGATCGTTTACTTATTTGGTGGGAATTACGATTCGCAGTAACGTTGTTTATGACTTGAACTGGGTAGCAAACAGTGATATTTAACACGTTTCTCGCCTTTGATCCCTAATTCGGGTGACGGATGTATTTCCTGGGAGGCCCCGTCACCTAAAAAACGGGTGACGCTCTCTTACTCAAGTTAGCAGCTCAGTTTATCCAAATCTTGGAATTTTTCCTATTTACTTTCTCGTTCCGAGGATTTCTTTGGGCCCGGCTACTAAAACTACCAAAATGAGCGTGGCGACGAATGTTCTAAGGGGGAGGGATATGAACTTCTAAAAACACCTTTTGGCGCATTAAACACCCCTGATATTTTCGCAATTATGATGAATTAAGAACTCAAGTTTGAAAGCGTGACCCCGATTTTCGTTTCAATATTAAGTCTGACTTCAGAATTCCTAAAGTCTAAATGATATGTCCAAACACTTCAAATGATCTTTTATTTTCATCTATCACAAGAAAAGTCGCGCATCCGGAAAAAAATATCCCGTCACAATTCAACTTTTATCGGGCCACTAGAGTGTTTCACTTTTTTTTTATGACACCCATTCGAGCGAACTGAACGACTAATTTAAATGATAGATATTATTATAATTCTTGCCCCACCCCAGACAAAACCCCCTCTTTTCCTCCCGTTTCGTGGTATAAGAAGGTGATTGGCAGCGTGATTGACAGGGGCAGCAATTTTTCGATGTCATTTCCCATCTGCTTGTCTATTTGCTGGTGGGGAATTTTGTTTCTGTTGTTTATGCAACTATCAACCGACCATTCAGTGGAATAAAAATAAAAACGGATAACGCAGCCGTTTCGATTCAGCAGCGAAATTAACATTTCAAACGAGAAACTGCCGCTTAAAATGTTGATAATGGCAAGTAAATTAGGAAATCAGAAACTAGATTGAGGTACACTGTCATTTTATGGAACTTGTTTGAAAAACGTTTGTCAATTGTTTGTCAATCGCAAATTTTGCACAGGAATTCAAATCAAATTAAAAAAAAAACATACATTGAAACCACAAATTTCTATCTTCCAAGACTTTTAAATAGTTGTAGTTCTGATTTAAAAACTGCAAAAAATTCTGATCCGGAAAACTCATTTCATACCCTTCCCTTTTCTTTAAGAAGCGTTTTTTCGAGATTCTGGCCGTAATTTGGGATCACAACTTAAAAATGCTTTTTCTGGCCTTAAGAAGCTTTTTTTTTTATAGAATCCGACCTCGATTTGGGATCACAACTTTTAAATGCATTTTCTGGCTCTTAGAAGCTTTTTTTTCGGGATTTTGAAAGCAATTTGGGATTACCACATTTTTTTGGGATTTTGACTGTAATTTGGGTTCACAACTTTAAAATGGTTTTTTTGGCTTCTAGACGCGTTTTTTCGGGATTTGGAACGTAATTAGGTATAACATCTTAAAAATGCATTCTCTAACCTTTAGAAGCGTTTTTTTCGTGAATCTAAACGTAATTTGGGATCACAACTTTAAAGTGGTTTTTCTGGCCTTTAGGAGCGTTTTTTTGGGATTTAGACCGTAGTAAGGGATCGCCCCCCCCCCCCCCCCTCTGAACCTTTAGAAGCGTTTTTTCGTAATTCAGAACGTAATTTGGGATCAAAAGTTTAAAGTGTATTTTCTGAACTTTTGAAGCGTTTTTTTTTCATTATTCTGAACGTAATTTGGAATCACAATTTTAAAGTGCATTTTCTGGCCTTTAGAAGCGTTTTTTCGAGGTTCTGAGCGTTTTGGGATTACAACTTTAAAGTAAATCTTTTAGCCTTAAGGAGCGTTTTTTTTGAATTTGGACCGTAATTAGTGATCACAAATTTAAAATGCATTTTCTGACCTTTTGAAGCCCTTTTTCATGATACATAACGTAATTTGGGATCTCAACTTTAAAATTCATTTTCTGGCCTTTAGAAAGAATTTTTTTTCGAGATTCTAAGCGTAAATTGGGTTTACCACTTTAAAGTAATTTTTCTGGCCTTTGAAGCGTTTTTTTTCGGAATTCTAACTATTTCAATAAACGATATGCTACGGCTGCTGTTATCGTTACAGTTAAGCATGTGAAGACGTTTTACGGGACAATTATGAAAATATATCCAAAATTTGGCAAAATTATTCGCTAACTAGCTTAATGATTGCAAAGCGCCAATCGCTAGCCAATAGCAAATGAAGATCAAATTTAGTAATAATTATAATGAAAGGATTTAAGAAAATTCTGTTTAAAATCGGCTGATAAATTTGATGAGAAAAAAAATTCCTCCTAGTAAAAGTTTTTCTTCTAGATTTTTGTTGAGTAATTCGTGGGTTTTGACCGAATTTGGCAAGATATTGCCCGGATTTTTGCTCGACAATTTTGATATCAAATGCCCGGATTTTGACAAATTTTTTGATAAAATTGTCCGTATTTGTCAGGCCCGAATAAGTGCTGAAAAAAAATCTGATAATACTAAAAAGCTGTACTTATATCCAGGGGCAAAATCTATCCAAAAAATGCTCGATGCATTTAACCATGCTACTTCGGAGGAACTACGGTACAGCATT
Organism: Uranotaenia lowii; assembly: GCF_029784155.1. Classification (NCBI taxonomy): domain Eukaryota; kingdom Metazoa; phylum Arthropoda; class Insecta; order Diptera; family Culicidae; genus Uranotaenia; species Uranotaenia lowii. Next base: position 184,523,832 of record NC_073691.1, read on the forward strand.
TTCAGTGTCTAGGTTTTTTAAATTGATATTAGAAGATTTAGGCGTCCTAAAATTTAGTCGATCATCTCAAGTTTTCATGAGATGGTGTTTGGAAATTTTGAAATTATTCATTTTATAGTAAAACCAATCTTTGAATACTGACGAACCAAACTCACCTACATACAAAATAAAAACTGTAGCAATTTATTGATATAATTCAATCAATAATTCACACCTTGCCTGGATATTTTAATTGCAGAAATTCAACGCATAAAAAAAATTTAACATAACAACTTCTAAAGAAAGTTTTGAAGTACTAAGTATTTAAATTTTAATCCATTTTACAACTTTGTTGAAGGATGCCAAGCGATTTGAATTTTGCTTAACAAAATATCTAAGAACTAATTTGTTTTCATTTTTTTTTCAATTTTTTTCGAAATTTCATTATTTTGCTGTATTAAGAAAAATTAACAAAATTATAACTGCTATGATTTTTTCTCAAAAGTCAAAATTACTTGCTTTCTTCGGGAAAGTTGATCTTTCAATGTAATATTCTACAGTAATGCTAAACAAAATTTGTTTACTATTCAGTCACAGTTTTAAGGAAAACGAGGATTCTAAATGATGGTTTGTTTACAACCTTATAGTCTCTCTCTAGCGTTAAAGCTAAAAGTTTTCCTTCTAGAAATCGCTAAGTGAATAGTGTACAAATAAGAAAATATGGAATTTCAAAATATTAGTTCATGATTTCCGGAAACAATAACGATCAAAGCTGAAAATGCGCGACAATTGATTTAAAAAAAAATTTAACCAACACAAAGTTTCTGTTGCTCCGTTGAACAAATTTTTCTAGAACACTAGACATTTTTATGTTATTTCAAATTCGCAATACAAAATTAAGCTTAAATATGCGAAATTCAACTTTGTAAACTCATTCTATGGTAAAACAATTAACAGATGTTTCATTTTTGATATTAAGTTCATTGTAATAAGGTCCAAATTTTTTTGAAAAAGTTATCTTTAGGATATCATATCGTGTTTTCAAAAATGGAAATTCAGATGTAAGAGCTCCGAACTCATATTTGTCATTCTTCAGAATGAAAACGCAATAGTATTCACTTAAATCCAAGGTTTTCCATAACATTTTACTGCTTTTATTTTTTTTTTTTTTGGTATTTTCATAAAAATTTTAGAATTTTTAATGAATATGCCTGTAAAGTTTCAGAAACAAAGGCTAAACTAGAAGATGTAGACGCGATAATACCTGAAAACCATTTTAGTCCAAAAAAAGCTAAAATCCGTTAAAATTCACCTTAAGGAAGAACTTCACGTCTTTACTTTTAATAACACGAGTATTTTTTTATGAATGAAAGCCAAAAGCCTAAAACATGAAGACGAAGAGTAAAATTTGTGAGATTATTGGCACTTACACTGTTGCTAGAAATTAAAATTTGAAACAAAATTACAAAAGTGGTTTTTTCTATAATAATAATAAGTTGTTCAATAGTTAGAACTTTAAATGTCGTTTCCCGCAGCACAAATTGAAAAAAAAAATTAAGAATAAACATTCATGGTTTGATAATTATTGCTAAAATCAACACAAAGATGGATGGAAAATCTATTTTGACATGCATCATAATAAGTTTAATGTGTTGTGTTTACGTTTTATAAAGATTTTAGGCAAAATTAAGAAAAATCACCAGCAAGGCTTCCGAAAAGAACAAAATTCAGTGCTTTTTGAAAAATAAAAGTCGGACTTTTTGTGATTTTATTTTTTTAATTTCATTGAAAATTCTCGATAAATTTGATCTTTTAAGCATTTAAGTAGGGAAAAATCAATAAAAATAACCAATCTTATCATACTTTTCTAGTTCAAAGTAAGAAATCTTAATTTTAAATTGGCCAAAAAATATCAATGTAATTCCTTTTTATATTAAAAAAAAATCTGTGAAAGTTGTGAATATTTCAAAATTTTGTGTTCTGTGACACAGATTCTGTGATGAAAATTTGCTCAAAGTCCTGTTAAATTGCAGATTTTTCTGTGATTTCGGCAACCTTGATCACAAGCTTTCCTAAGTAAATCATGAAAAATTATAAGATACACTGGAGAATTTTTTTGGAAAGTTTCCTTTTTTCCGTTGACTCCCAAAGAAGTTGTTCGAAATGAAAAAAAAAAAATGATAATAAAAGTCAAACTGATGCCCAATTTTTGAAACCCTAAAATAGTAAAATCAATTTTGATAATTAATCAAATAAAAGAATGATATTGTGAGTAAAAATTTGTAATCAAGGCGGTCGGGGAGTAAAAATTAAGTTTTTGACTACGAGGATCAATAATTTAACTTTTTTTTTTCTAATAAAACTATTGTTATATAAAGCCAACCCAAGAAGTTTCTATAGATCAAAATGATAAATTCTTATTCATAAACGGTTTTAACTAGGATATCCCAACTATTTGAAAGTTTTGGAAAACAAGTTTATAGATTCTAATATATTACATCGAAGCATTCTTTTTGAGTAAATTTTCTGGGGACAAATTTTGAAAATTTTCATGGCGACCGTCAAAAATCGGTCAAATTTCGGCGCTCGATAGGCCACTACTGAACTATTGAAAACTTGATCATTTTCAAGATTGACAATTCAGCTCGAAAGCTTTGTTAAAAATGTGTGCTCAATCATTGTTTTGATTCATTCCTTGTTTCCTTTGGTATACGGAAAAAAAGTATTTGGGCGTCTTTCTTGGGCGGGTTCTTAAGCATTATTAAGGTTGCCAGATTGCCCTGTTTTTTCCCGGTTTCCTCGGATATTTAATATAAAATTTGGGAACAATCTGACTGGCCTAATTGATCGGATTTCATTGAAAAATGCCCGAATTTTTTTTTGGTAATTAAACAAATTATGTTGTATACATTTTTTATTTATGCCTTTAAAATAAAATTTTTTGAGCAAGTTTCATAAAAGTAATCATAAAACGATTTTGGAAGTCTTAAATACAATTTGAAATCTGTCATTGAGTTTTGATGCAAAAAATATTAATTTTTTTCTTGAACTCTATTGAAATTTTTTTGGATTTTGACTAAATTAGCTTGGATACTGCCGAATCTTTGGTCGTCGATTTGGAAACCAAATGCCAGGATTTTGCTAGGTTTTTGTATTAAAAATCCAGGATTTGTCCGGCCCTGATACGTGCTGAAAAAAATCTGGTAAACTTATGCATACCTAATAGGTTCATGTGACTCTTTTTTGTTTTGGGTGAAATTAATATCACTCTGAGTGGATTCGAAAAAGGAAGCATTTTACTTGTTTATTTGAACAACGCGCCGCTATAAAGCCTTTCCTTTTTCTTAAAACGTTGAACAAAGAATTAAGTTGTCATCAATATGTCCCGAGCACTATTAAGAAATGGAGTTGGAATTTTCAGGCTCTTGATTTATTCCTGTTCTATTCAGTTCATAAGTTCAAGTTTAAGCTAGAACTTTGTAGAAAAATATTGTTGTTCTGAAGGAAAAAGTAATTGAATAATAAGAGATTTTTTATCGTTGATTATTTTCAAGGCCTTTGATTGTCTGTGTGATTTGAAAAGTTTCGAGTGAGCCACTTGTAGGACACCGTTATAAATTTCGAATCTTAGCTAATGTTCGATTCCCGAGGGAAAGGAAAAATTCTTCGCTTTTAATTACTACTTGCGAAGAAAGCAAATTTCCTCTCTCGGCATACACGCCCCCGACGACGACGCCTGATGGGAGGTGTTGAGAAATTAATGAAATTTTCCCAATCGACTGTTGTTTCCTAGCTACACGGGTCCGAAAGCCCTCTAGCAGTAATTGGAAACCGGTCAAAGGCCTGGGCCCCCGTCAATTCTAATTTTCCCCTTCCATCTATTTCACTGTGAAACGTCATCCCGGAGATATGGCTGGGCCCCGGAGAGAAACAATCTCCTCCGAGCGTTAGGTATTAAAATTAAAATCAAAATCACCATAAATAAAGGAATTAAAATTCTATTCCTCCTCGGCCGAGTGAGCCGTACAAGAAAATTTGGGAAATAAATTTGAATAAATTACGTCCAACTTTCGATCTTGACTGGGGTGACTTGGCTAGGAATCCAAGTCGAAATGGTGTAGTTCTGTAAGTTGTTCTAATCGAACCGACTAAGTTATCACCCCGTGTGTCTAGGGGCAGAGATAGCAGGAACTCTATCTGTATGTTTGCCGCCGATGACGGTGCGTGGACCAGGAATCTCCACACTCCCGGATCGCAACGGGGTGCACCACCTCTATGTATAAATAACAGAGGAAAGCCAGAAAAAAAACCCTCCATTCGATATTCCGTCTTCGGGTCCAGGGACCTGAGAAATATACATAAAGCTGCGATACGTGGCCGGAATAAAACATGATTCCTGGTTCCCCCAGCCCTTTTTTGGTTTGGAATTTTGGTAGAACCGAAGCGAGGGCACCAGATGAGAGAACCCCGGTTGGACTTTTTTCTACCGACATTCACGAGGGCAGGAGATATGGTAATTCACTTTCACCCCCACCGTCAATAGAAGGAACAGCAACAGCAGCCAACCCCGGGGAGAGTTCTCAACTACAACGAATCGTGAAGAGGTGAATGCAAAAGTCATTCCACACGAGATTCGCTCCTTGAATGGTTTGTGGAAGTTTCCTGTTTTATTTTTGCAGTGTCGTTATCACTCCATATTTCCACTAAAGGGACAAAAAGCAAACCCTCCCTTCACAATTTTCTTCTTTTTTCCTCCTCGGGAGGAAAGATCTTCACATAAATGTTTCGCAAAGGTGGAACGGGGGTGCATGGAAAGGGCAAATTCACCCTACTTGGAACATTCCGAGCCAGCCAGCCAAAGCGCAAACACAGTTGGAGGATGAAATTTGGAATGCGCATAATTTATTGTCCCACACACAGAGTAAGAAAGGCGCTTTCATTCAAGCAAAGAAATGCGATATCGGTGTGGAAGCTGAGCGAGATTAATTCATCGTATTTGGTTTTTTCTTCGTCTCAAGTTTTCCTCCTCCTTTCCTCTGGAGGTCGAGGAAAATCTGTAATTTAAATTGAGCCTCGGAAGATAACGCATGAAAGGTCCCGCTATCAATTCTCTTAATGGATGGATAAATTTCTTTCGACCTTTCAAACTGTCGGGGGACAGAATCCGGTTCGAAGGACCAAGTTTTCCGCCATTCAAGAAATTAAACTTTCCAAAATTTAAAAAAAAAATTGATTCTACGAGTTGAATAGCTAGCTAGAACATTAAAATTGGTAAAGTAATGATCCGGCTCGAAGGACCGCTTTTTTGGTCACTCAAGTTTCAAAAGCGCTAGGATGGATTGTCATATTTTTGTTGAAATAACTTATTTTTTGAGAAATTAAGCCGTCTATTCCGTTTCGGATCATTAAAAAGTTGTGCTAAGAAATCGATTTCGTTTTCAATTTCAATTAAATATAACATTTAATTCAAACCCCTTTGTACAACACAATTATTAAAGTCTCCACTACTGATTTCAGGAATCTCATCGCTAGAAAATTGTAAGTAGCGTTTTCAATTTTTCTCTTTTTTCCTGAATAAATTTAACGGTTTGATAATTGGAATTATTTTCGAAAACAATTTATTCCGAAAAATTTTCTAGTTTTACCAAAAAATTCATTTTCAATTGGTTCTCCTGATCAAATTTTCTAAGTAATTAAAATTTTGCTTTTCATATTTTCGCCATTGACAAAATATATTTATGTGGATATGAGAGATAATAAATTTTAGATTATTTCAATCAACTATTAAAACAAATAAGTTATGGAATAAAAATTCAATTTTGTAGCTGTAGTAACCGGAATTCAAAATAACAATGACAAAAATGACAAAAATGACAAAAATGACAAAAATGACAAAAATGACAAAAATGACAAAAATGACAAAAATGACAAAAATGACAAAAATGACAAAAATGACAAAAATGACAAAAATGACAAAAATGACAAAAATGACAAAAATGACAAAAATGACAAAAATGACAAAAATGACAAAAATGACAAAAATGACAAAAATGACAAAAATGACAAAAATGACAAAAATGACAAAAATGACAAAAATGACAAAAATGACAAAAATGACAAAAATGACAAAAATGACAAAAATGACAAAAATGACAAAAATGACAAAAATGACAAAAATGACAAAAATGACAAAAATGACAAAAATGACAAAAATGACAAAAATGACAAAAATGACAAAAATGACAAAAATGACAAAAATGACAAAAATGACAAAATTGACAAAAATGACAAAAATGACAAAAATGACAAAAATGACAAAAATGACAAAAATGACAAAAATGACAAAAATGACAAAAATGACAAAAATGACAAAAATGACAAAAATGACAAAAATGACAAAAATGACAAAAATGACAAAAATGACAAAAATGACAAAAATGACAAAAATGACAAAAATGACAAAAATGACAAATATGACAAAAATGACAAAAATGACAAAAATGACAAAAATGACAAAAATGACAAAAATGACAAAAATGACAAAAATGACAAAAATGACAAAAATGACAAAAATGACAAAAATGACAAAAATGACAAAAATGACAAAAATGACAAAAATGACAAAAATGACAAAAATGACAAAAATGACAAAAATGACAAAAATGACAAAAATGACAAAAATGACAAAAATGACAAAAATGACAAAAATGACAAAAATGACAAAAATGACAAAAATGACAAAAATGACAAAAATGACAAAAATGACAAAAATGACAAAAATGACAAAAATGACAAAAATGACAAAAAAGACAAAAATGACAAAAATGACAAAAATGACAAAAATGACAAAAATGACAAAAATGACAAAAATGACAAAAATGACAAAAATGACAAAAATGACAAAAATGACAAAAATGACAAAAATGACAAAAATGACAAAAATGACAAAAATGACAAAAATGACAAAAATGACAAAAATGACAAAAATGACAAAAATGACAAAAATGACAAAAATGACAAAAATGACAAAAATGACAAAAATGACAAAAATGACAAAAATGACAAAAATAACAAAAATCACAAAAATCACAAAAATGACAAAAATGACAAAAATGACAAAAATGACAAAAATGACAAAAATTACAAAAATTACAAAAATGAAAAAAATGACAAAAATGACAAAAATGACAAAAATGACAAAAATGACAAAAATTACAAAAATTACAAAAATTACAAAAATTACAAAAATTACAAAAATTACAAAAATGACAAAAATGACAAAAATGACAAAAATGACAAAAATGACAAAAATGACAAAAATGACAAAAATGACAAAAATGACAAAAATGACAAAAATGACAAAAATGACAAAAATGACAAAAATGACAAAAATGACAAAAATGACAAAAATGACAAAAATGACAAAAATGACAAAAATGACAAAAATGACAAAAATGACAAAAATGACAAAAATGACAAAAATGACAAAAATGACAAAAATGACAAAATTGACAAAAATGACAAAATTGACAAAAAATGCACAAAAATGACGCCAAATGGCACAATTATGACACAAAAGTGACACATGAATGACACAAAAATCACACAAAAATTACAAAAATGCCACAAAAATGATTCCAAATTCTAACAAAGAATACACAAAAATGACACAAAATTGACGTAAACATTACACCAAAATTACAAAAATAAAATTAGACACAAATAATACAAAAATGACAAATAAATGACACAAAATGACACAAAAAAGACACATAAGTGACAAAAATGACACAAAAACAAGACAAAAATAACACTAAATTTTTAAAAGATGATTCAAGCGACAAAAAATGATACAAAAATGACATAATAATGAAACAAACCTACCAAAAATGTAAAAAAAATGACACAAATGTTATACCAAAATTACAAAAAATGACAGAAAAATTACACAGGAATTATACAAAAATGACATAAAAATGACACAAAAATAATCAAAAATGGTATAAAAATTACATAAAATGATTCAAAAAAGATACAAAAATGATACCAAAATGACACAAATATTAAACAAAAACGACACAAATATTACACAGAAATGACACAAAAACGACACAAAAAAACCAAAAAAGACATGAAAATGACATGAAATTTCACTAGATTTACACAAAAATGACACAAAAACGATAAAAAAGCGACACAAAAATGACACAAGAATGAAACAAAAATACAAAAAGTGATAAAAAAATGGCACAAAATCATACTATATTTTAACATGAGGAATACAAAAATGACACAAAGATGTGAAATAATGACACAAAAATAACCCATAAAAATTACACAAAAATGTCCAAAAATTATACAAATATGTCACAAAAATGATACAAAATTGACACAAAAATGATACAAAATGTTCACAAAAATAACACAAAAAGATACAAAAATGACACAAAAATGACACACAAATGACACAAAAAAAAACATAAAAATGACACAAAAACGACACATGAATGACACAAAAATGACACAAAAATGACACAAAAATGACACAAAAATGACACAAAAATGACACAAAAACAACACAAAAATGACACAAAAATGACACAAAAATGACACAAAAATGACACGAAAATGATACAAAAATTACAGAAATAACACCAAAATATCTCAAAAATGACACAAAAATTATACAAAAATGACACAAAAATGACACAAAAATGACCAAAAAATGACACTAAAGTGACACAAAAATGACACTAAAATTACATAAAAATGACACAAAAATCACACAAAAATGACACAAAAATGACACAAAAATGACACCAAAATGACACAAAAATGACACAAAAATGACACAAAAACGACACAAAAACGACACAAAAATGACACAAAAATGACACAAAAATGACACAAAAATGACACAAAAATGACACAAAAATGACATAAAAATGACACAAAAATGACACAAAAATGACACAAAAATGACACAAAAATGACACAAAAATGACACAAAAATGACACAAAAAAGTCACAAAAATGACACAAAAATGACACAAAATGATACAAAAATTACAAAAATAACACCAAAGTATCTCAAAAATGAGACAAAAATGACATAAAAATGACACAAAAATGACACAAAATGACACAAAAATGACAAAAAAATTACACAAAAATTACAAAAAAATGACACAAATGACAAAAAAAAATGACCTAATGATGACATAAAAATGACACAAAAATGATAAAAAATTATACAACAATGACACAAAATTACCCAAAAATAACACCAAAATGACACAAAAATGACACAAAAATGACACAAAAACGACACAAAAATGACACAAAAACAACACAAAAATGACACAAAAATAACACAAAAATGTAACAAATGTAACACATAAATAACAGAAAATCTACACAAAAATGACACAAAAGTAAAACAAAAAAATGCTACAAAATTTTCACAAAAATCAATCGAAATTCGCACAAAAATTATTTAAAAATGATATAACAACTACACAAAAATAACCAAAAATAGCCTTAAGGTGATACAAAAATGACACAAATAAGACATAAAAATTGACGTAAAAATTTGGTTTAAGAACATTGTGTTACATTTTTTGTTTCCCTTTTCTTCAAGCTGTGAATGTTTACAAAACTATACTTCTACTAGAAGTATGATTTTTTATGGGTTCAGCAATTGCTGATGAAGTAAAATTATCCTTTGAAATTCAGAACCGAACAGATTTGAATTCGTTTATGTAAGTCTTTTGAAAGTTATCATTTGATCAACTTTTTTTTTGAATAGTCGAAAAGCTTCTTTTAACACTGTTTTGATTTCGATGGAAAAATACAATCTGTTTCTTCAGGTTGCAAAACTTAATTCTTTATCTTTGGGGAATTTTGCGGTATGGCAAGAACATTGTGTATGCAACTTGTTGGAAACCCCATTTTTTTCAGCATTTTTTCAGCAGTGAAACAACCTAGGAACACCATTTTCGAAGTTGTTAACTTCAATTCTTACAAACGAATCTTCACGGTAACTTTTGTGATCGCAATTGAAGCCCAAACAACAAACAGGTCCTTTCTAACGGAAGATTTATGAGCGTCTAGGATTGTTTTTTTCTCCCGAAAAATTCGACACAGGTTGCCAGTTGCACAGTTAGAAAAGAGTTACCCAATCCCCGGGGTACTTTGTCACCGTCGGCAGCGAATTGTTTATCTGTCAAAACACCGAGGCGAGAAAAAAAACCCAAAATATATCCGTGACAGGTTGTAAAAAAGTTAGAAACAACAAGAGAGTCACCAGGAAAAAAAATACGCAAATATGATTCCACCTTTTGCATTACTGGTAGCAAGCTTTTGGGTCCGCGTTGACATGGGCCTAAAAAACAAAACAAAACAGAAAAAAAACGGCCCACGCTGGGAGTTCCGCTTTTACACCTTTCGGAAATTTTTATGACCGGGACCTTATCGTAAAACAACAACAACTCAACGAGAACCGAAAGTCAATGCACACGTTTGTTGCGTAATACCTTTTTCTCTGCCTCAAATGCTCTTTCTCTCGTTTGGGTTTAAAAAATTTGGCTTGCATTGGAAAAGGCAATTACTCACAGTTGGTGGCGTTTTTCTCAAAATTTTATAAAGGAAAAAAAACTGAGCCCCGGGAATGACTCTTGAAGGGTTGGCTGCCAAAAAAAAAAAAAACGTTAAGCCTTTAGAGGTACATTTGACGTTTGACGGATGGACTCCCGGTGAGCGCTTTCTAATTTTTGCTGCTGGTTTTCGTTTCAGTGTGTCTGTCAACCGAACCTATTCAAGATTTCGTCTCCAGAGTCGGTTGACCTTGGTTGAAGGCGAAGAGAAAGCTCTCTTGAATCCGATTTTTGGCTTCGGGAAAGCGTGATAAAGGGTTTCGGCTCAATGGTTTTCGAGTCGTTTTTTTTCTTGGCCTGCTTTTTTCGTTGTCGTTATAATGGTTTCCAAAAGTCAAGGCCTGCTGCATAATCTGCCCATTAGTGCGGCAATTGGCTTTTCGAGGGCACTCGTCCATGACTAATGGGGCGACATTTGATTCGAACTATTTTCCCGCTAACGATCGTTCGTAGGGGAAATTTTCTTGCCACCAATTGGCGAATATTTGCTCACATGTTTCCCATTTATTGGCCTGTTTAGCGAAACAAACAAATTGGCTGCGGAAATCGAGACGCCAGTGTTTGATAAACAGAAATGCTGCCCTAGGCGAATATCCACAAAGTAAGTAGGAGGCGCTGCCAGTGAGTTATGATTTGTAACACGATTCCAGTACACGGGTAAACTTTACACATTACTAAACCTAAACTCGCTCAGGTCTCTCGGCTTCCCATTGCGTACTCTCTGAAGACGGTTTTGGTCACGGCCCATTAGAGGAAAGTATAGGAAAAACCCACCGACTCCAAACCGGGACACCCGAGACCCGGGGAGGATTAGCAAAAACATTTATGCAAACGGAGCCCCATTAAAGTGATTATTATTATTGTTATTATTATTGTTGCATAATTCAGACGCCGCCATCAATGCAGGCAACTTGCCCTGCCAGGCAAAACCAAAACATCAACAACTCCAACAAACGGAAACAAAAACAACACCAACTCGCTCAGGGCAGCGAGCGCCAATATGATTCGTTCGTTCCTTCGTTGATCGTCGTTTGTACGGGCTTCGGGTAACGATTATTAAGTCAACAATATAATTTAGCATTTGTTAAAGTGTAGCAAAAAGTGGTTAATGCTGAGAAATGAGAACGCCCTCGGCGGCTTCTCCCTGCATTTGGTTTTTTTTGCTATCAGCTTCGATCGAAGCAGGGTTGCCAACCAGCACTCGACTGAACCTTTGCGATGCAACTCTGGATGAACTTTATCTATTCGGCTGCGCTGCACCTCTCCCCCTTCTCTTGTTTGCGTGCTCATTTCAACCTGTCGCAAACCAGCAAAATCGCGAGCACGCTATCTCTGCATATCCGGTGGTCGTAAAGTCGGTTGAAGCGATCGTTCTTTAGACGGAGCCATTGATGAGATCGTTATTGCTTGCGTTTTCAATGGGGTTTTCCGTTTTTGCTAAATCGTTTGAGCACACTTTGAAGCGATCCCGATGGGTTGAGATTTAGCTCCATTTTGTACCTCTTTTCAAAAACACCTTTTCGATGATACAGTTTTTTGAGCTTGTCAAAATTTTATATAACAAGTAAAAGTACTTTTTTTCATATTTGGGCAACATACACTCTTTTATTCTTCAATAACGACAAATTTCATTTCAACGACTTATTATGAACTAAACTATTATTTTTGAAGGTTTTCCATGGATTCTATTTCTTCTAATTGGCGCTCCAGAAATGCACCTCAGAGTAATTTTGAAAAACCTTCTATAGATTTTTCTCTGTTGAGACGCCGAGCGCACACCAAATCGAATAGCGATTAAAAATAAAAAAGAGGGTGAGAGGAAGAACGTATATTTTGCTGAGTGCAAGAGAGAAGCTCTTGTGCAAATCAGATGATTCGATGAGGTTTGTTCGCTCTTCATGATGTGTGATAGCGAGATCTCTTTCTCTCACAGCAGTGCTGTCACTCGAGCGTTGGCATCGCTTGGCACATGGCTTTGGCTTCATTCGATCACGTGTATTGAGTACTTCGGAAAAAAAGTGTAGCGCACAAGGAAAAGTATGTTTTGATTTTTTAGAGACACTGGTTTTCGTTTCGAATTTATTTTTAAAAGACACCGGTATTTTAGTAAGTTTTTCCCCTAAATGAAATTTTTTTTATGGAGAATTTCTTTCAAGTATTGTTCTAGAAACATAACAGTGCGTAGAAAACTTTTGGCTTTGAAACAGAGAATTAGATGAATATGGAACTTCGAAGCGTGATTGCGGTTTTAGCTTCCTTGTTTAGAAACGGAGGTCTTAAGCAATATTGTTTCGTAGTGCAATACCACTTCGAAACTTATTCCAAAAAAATCATGAAACATGAAAAAATAGTAAAATGTTTTTTTTTTCTAATTTGTGATAAAATCAATGTCGTAATACGAACATAAACTGTAGCATAAGATGGTAGAAGTAAGTGCCTAACAAATCCATTCTACTATTCTTTACTCTGATGTATTCGAATTAATTTAACTCCATTCAGTATCACTCGACTCTACTCTATTCAAATCTTCATTTACCATCTTTTTTAGATTCTTATCTACTCTTTTCTACTATATTCAACTCTAATCTTCTTTTCTCTACTCTCTACTCTACTTCTACTTTACCCTGCTATATTTTACTCTATCTAATTCTACTAAACTCTACACTACTGTACTCAACTCTTCTGTTATTTACTCTTCTTGAGTAGATACTCTTGTTTTCGCTTCTCTACTCTACTAGACTCTACTATTCTCTACTTTACCCTACAATACTCTAATCTATTATCCTCTTTTCTACACTACTCTACTCTACTCTATTCTACTCTACTCTACTCAAATCTACTCAACTCTACTCAACTCCACTATACTCTAATCTAATCTACTCTACTCTACCCTTCTCTACTCTACTATACTATCACTATTCTTTTTTCTATACTCTCCTCTTTTTTAGTGTACTCTACTCTACCCTACTATACTCTTCTCTCATTTATTCTTTTATATTTAACGCTTCTTTCCTCTACTCTCTACTCTATCTCTACCCTACTATATTCTACTCTATTTAACTCTACTCTATTGAACTCTACTCTTCTTCACTTCACTTCACACGTCTCTACTCTACTTTTTTCTTCACTATTCTTACACTACACTTTTTTACTCTTCTCAACTCTACTCTACTCAATCAAAATCTTCTCTACTCTACTCTACTCTACTGTACTTTACCCTTATCTATACTATACTATGCTCTTTTCAACTCTACCCTTACGATGCTCTACTCTACCCTACTCTTTTCAAATCTACTCTTCTCTTTTAATTCCACTCTACTCTATTCTACACTACTCTACTCTACTCTATTCGACTTTTCTCAACTTCACTCTACTCTACTCTACCCTATCATGGCACCACAACGATTTTTCTAAATTGTTTAAAGTTTATAAATCCAATTTGTCTGCGAGGAATACTTTTCCAAGCTTTTACCCAGTATTGTTCATTTCATCTAGAGAGACTGATTGATATTTTTACAATCCTTGTTCGAGAATGGGGTGAATAGTCTTTAAAGTTCATTGTTCTTAATAGGGTGTTTATCGCATCTCAGGTGAATATTCCAATTAAACAATCAATTTGAAAAAATAGGAAGTCGAATGATTGTCAATCTATTAATGACTGCTTAACTGAGTTTGACGCATCATATGATTGTACATTATCAGTTTCTATTATTTATAAAAATAAACAAAAATTTATTTTTATGTATAAATGTTACCTAACGATTTATGTCAGGGTAGTTGATGTAGAAAAATAAAACTAAAAAATTGTAGGAATTCATAAATAATAATCTTGAAATCGTGAGTTATACGAGAGATAATTGAGAGCCAAGCATTTTTGAATCGGAAAAAATATCCGTTCTAAAATTATGGACTGAAAACAGGTGGCGAGAAAAACTTGTTTGTAAATAAGAGAAAATCAAGCTGTAAGAGCAAGTTCACTGATGTTGGGAAAAAATGGTAGAAATTTTGTCACTTTTTGCACATTTCGAAAATTTTGCCATGCAAAAACATTTCCAAGATCTGTGGCCGTCAAGTTTTCGAACAACACGTGTTGTAGTTTCGCATGATGTGATGCAAAAATAGCAATATTTCTATCACATACGGCTGAAATAGAAACAGTGCGATACACCGCCAAAAGATCTTGAAAACATTTTTGCATGGTTCAATTTTCAAAATGTCAAAATTTCTACCACTTTTTCCCAATACCAGTGAACTTGCCCTAATATTTCACAAAAACCCACTAAACTTAAAAACAGAATCGATTTCACTTCTTTGAAAACGTTCATCTTTCTTCATTTCATCAACACACTCAACTCAGAGAACCTGAAACACGCTAGAGGCAAGGTTGCTAAAATCACAGAAAGTTCTGTAATTTCACAGAATTTTTAGGTATTTTCATCTCAGAACCTATGTCACAGAACATAGAGTTTTCTGAAAAGGAACAGATTTCACAGATGTTTTCAATTTTCTACGTGTTTTCAAAATTTCAATTTTTAATGTCAATATTAGTTGAGAATTTTTAAGATTTCATTGGAAAAATATGTTGAGAAAAGTATGGTTGCTGATGCAACTTCTGATGAATTTTCAATGATACTTTTGAAAATAGCGTCTCAGAAAATTATCCAGAATTTCAAGGTAGAATCTCAGAAAATAAGAATTTTTTTTTAGTTAAAAAAGAGAATTTTTTTTAGCAACTTTGGTAAGAGGCTACTCAAGTGATCTTAAAATTTCAAAGAATCCTATTGCAAACAATCAACTATATTCTATGCATCGATGATACATGTTTGTTTCTAACAAAACAATAAAATACTAAATCTAATAGGGCTGGCAGTTGAAAGACTAAATTTTTCAAATTAACGTACGCTAATAACATTTCGTTGTAAGAGAATCAACCAACATTGTTTATCGCTCGTTGTTTTCTCTCAAACGCTCTCCTTCCTGCCGAGACCGATCGTAACAACCGCCATTGTTTTTTCATTCGAATTCAATTTTTTTTTCACACGAGAGATCAACGTGATCCGTCTCTCATAAAGTTAGTCTACCTCAAAGGATCTAGGTGTCCTAATTTATCAATTTTTGTTCTGATTTTTGAGAGACTGTCCTGAATTTTCAGAAACGCTTGAATTGTTCTGATTTTTGCTCTGTAAAATGTCCTGATTCAGAACAAATCAGGACATTTTACATATATATTTTTTTTAAATATCTAAATTATAAGTGAACTTAAAGTTAAATGATGAGAACATAACACAAATCTGTAGTAGAATAGTATAACCGATGATAGTCTTTGGTTAAAATGATAATGAACTGGTATTTTCCGATATAAACTGCAGGCAAGTCAAAGTTTCGCTCGTTTCTATTGCATAGTTTGAGGTAATGCATAGTTTCATTACCTGGATTTCGCCTTTATTTATGCAATCGAAACTGATCGGCATGTTATTTCTATAAATTTAGTGGTGTCCTCAAAAATCCTGATTCATTCATCGCGGTGTCCTGGCTTTTGATAAATCCACCAGGCACCTCTGGTCTACCTATAAACTTATCTCGCTTTTAATTTCAGAACGCATTGCACTCTCTATTTCAGAACTCTACAGCGTTGCCACATATACCAATTTTACGGTATTTATATCGATTTTTGAGAAAATTTTCGACTAAGAATCGGTATTTACCGATTGCCGATTTTTGGCAAAACATATCTACTAATGTTTAAGATTTTGACTCAGAATATATTTTTTTTTAGTCTGAACAAGACTTCCGAAGATATTGGATTTGTTGTAAGCTTTTTAAGGAAGCCCACTTGAAGCTAACCAAGCTATAAAAAATTTGCGCTTACGCTTAGCTGATTTCAGAGCCTCTAATCTTAAAACTTATTTTGATTTTATAAGATGAGTGAACGTTGTTTTAACTAATCGAATAAAAAATGTTTAAAAACCAAGAGATTTATTTTTCTTCATTTGAAAGTTGTATGTTTGAAGAGTAACCCACGAATAGATTCCTTAGAAATTGCGAAAAAAAATACGAAAAAATTTAAGAACTATTGTTTTCTATACAGTAATCAATAACACAAGAGAATATTTAGAGTCTATGTTTCAATTACTTTTTTTTTTGAGATTTTGGCGTTCTGTGGTAAAAGTCATTTTTCAGATCTTGTCAAATGCCTCTTGGTTCGGTTGAAATGAGGAATTTTGAAAATTTATCGAGTCTAGAGTAAAATAGATCTTTGATAACCGATGTTCAAACAAAACTTAAAACTCAACACAACAAAAACTTAAAACTCATTTATATTCTCTTTATTTTTCTTCATTCGATCAAGAATTATTTCTTAGTTTCAGAGATACAACGCTTTAATAAAAAAAGTGCTACAGTCTTTAAAGAAAGTTAAACAGATAAAATAATCTGACATCATCAACGAATATTTTTTAGTATTCAATATTATAACTTAATTTAAAGCTGTAAAACGTAAGACCTATGCCTTTAAAAAATATCAAAGATTCAATTCGTATTTTGCAGAATTGAAAAAAAATATATAATGAAATCTTCTATAACTTTGATTTATCGGCCTAGCGGTGAAAAGTGATGTCCTTTTTAGTAGGGACATCTAAAGATTATGAAATTTTTATATAGATGGATAGAAGGTTGGAAGAAATGAAAGATGGTGAAAATGAGCGGGCAGAATTTGTCTAGAAGCATTACCATCACATACCAAATTTTTGTTCCTCACGAGCCTACTACTATGAAGTGGTAGATACAGATAGAGTTGCATCTACCACCACACATTAGTAGGCTTAGCGTGGTCCGCCCCACAAGCGAGAACTTGTAGTGCGGACGAACAAAAAGATGGTATGTGATCGCTCAGATAAGCTCCCTTTAACTCAGAAACGCATCTATCGATGTTTAAGTCTTCTCAGTTTGTTATCTTCGCATTCGTTACATGCGGGGTTTGCATGCGAAACGGTACGGTCGATAGTCTGATAGTGTCATTTTCACCATCTTTCATTTCTTCCAACCTTCTATCCATCTATATAAAAATTTCATAATCTTTAGATGTCCCTACTAAAAAGGACATCACTTTTCACCGCTAGGCCGATAAATCAAAGTAACAAACAAAAATTACGGTGGTTAATCTCTTCATAAAATCTTCTATAACTTTTTTCAAAAATCAAATTCAGTCGCGGTCTCCGGGAAAGTTGATCATTGAATTTAAACCTTTATTTTCAAAATCTTTGTAAACAAATTTATTCTACAAATAAATTAAAAAAGTATTCAACTGTTTTCAAAAGTTTACTCGAAAACAAGACAGATAGAAACAAAAATTTTACATATTTTTCGATCAGAGCCCCAAAATGAGTCAAATGTGCTGTTATATTTTTTGCTCCTCGGAAAATGTGAATTTCGTTGCCTTGTGTAATTACACTAGCCTTGGTAGG
This sequence comes from Uranotaenia lowii, assembly GCF_029784155.1. Classification (NCBI taxonomy): domain Eukaryota; kingdom Metazoa; phylum Arthropoda; class Insecta; order Diptera; family Culicidae; genus Uranotaenia; species Uranotaenia lowii. The sequence goes on from NC_073691.1 coordinate 184,541,929, forward strand.
AAGATTATCTCTTCATGGTCTATAAGCTTTCTTTGAATTAAAAAAAAAAACAAATGAAATTCATAAGGTATCATCAAAGTAAATATTTTAGGTTAAAACTTCTAGGACTGATATTAAAGTCGGTAACATGTAGGTAAAAGTGTTTGAATAACAACTTTAACAAGACCAATAAGCCAGGAAGCTTCGGCATTATTTAGTAAACTTTCAGTACAGAATTTTTTGAATAATAGAAATTTTCAAAAACTTCTTAACCAAAAATATTAGAAGTTTCGACGATTCTGGAAACCTTTGAAAACCTGTATGAAGATTTTCTAAAAAATAGCGTTTATGAAGTCTTTCTGAGTCCACGATATAAAAAATGTTAATAATTTGAATCGAAATACAAATCATGCATATGCGAAGGCATTTACAACAGAAGGAATTCGCCAGATCTCACCGAAAACGACTTTTTTCAGTCGCTTTAATAAACCGATTTTCATTCCGATTAACCCTTTAAGGCATAGTGTTGTTATAAAATAGCACTAATGAAAATCAAAATATCTCGGATACGCATGAATATTTTTGAGGGATGTATAAGCAAAAAATATTCTAGAAATTAAAAGAAATAAGCCCATGGTATTTTTATTACGACGTTCCAATGTATGTGTGAGATATCGGACAAAGTATGCAAAAAATAGCAAAAATCAAATCTTTTTAAAGGAGTGTTTGGCAAAATGAAACATGATGACCTTTTTTTTTGTCGTCAGGTACAATTTGTTTTATTTCGATAATCCGTAGAAAATACGTAAATTTCGAGCATCGAACCGAAGACCCGTAGAGTGCGTAAAATCCGTAGAGTAGATCTTCGGAGAAATCCGTGGAGTAGATTTACTAAAAAATCCGTAGAGTAGATCTTCAGAAAAAATCCTTAGATCTGGCAACGCCACTTCTCACGACGACTGCCGGCCCGGCGAGTTTTTTTGTGTGCTGCTCATTTCCTATTTACTGTGTTGCCTATCTTTCATTGTACAACTTTCGTTCAAACTATTTTTACTAGTCTTATTCCCTACCTTTTCTACCAAGGGACTTTTCTTCATAAGCGTTTTTTTAAGTTTTGATAATTCGGATAAAAATGCGGCCAATTAAAAAAAACAGTAGGGGAGGAGCGGGCTATATGCGCCTATTAAGCAAAATACTGATTGAATCCAATATGTCATCGAATATGTGTACAAAAACTATATGCACATGTGCAGACATCTGTTTTCTATACATTGGAGTAATTTTTATGTTGAAATCTCCTTCCGTTTTTGAGAAATTGATTTTATTATAACTGTTGTCAAAATAGCCGAATCTCAAACCGTGCGGGCTAAACGCGCCTATTTATGTTTTAGGTAAAATTTCTGCTTTTAGCCATACTTCCGTATAATTTCATTGGAAATGCTAGAAACTTATAACTTTCATACGACAAAGCTGAAGTTTTATAAAAATCTATGTCTTTTATAACTTTATAGAATAAACAAAATTTAGGGTTGCCATCATATGGAGGAATTTCATTCCTAAGATAAATTTTATCAAATCTGTTTTCAGATCTTCAATTTGATCTTAAGATATTGATTAGAGCTTAAATTTGAAGTTTTAATGATAAATATCATATATTTATTTTATTTTACCTGTTTTTTAAGGGTAGCGGCATTTTACAAATATGATGGGGGCATACAAAAACACTCTCTTATTCCACTTTCCCATCATTAAGAAACCATCATAAAAGCTAAAATTTGTTTAACTTTTAAGGTTCATTTGAATAAGAAACAAAAACCACCCAACTTTTTGTTTTGAGCTTCTTTTCATTTTATTTTTAAAAGTCAAAATATTACATCAAAAGGTATCAAAACCTTGTATGAATTTTTAATTTTTTTTTTGAGTTGGTTTATTCATAAAATTCATTCTTGCCTCATGTTAAAAGCGTATTACCCTCAAAATGCATTGATTAGATATGTTGTCTTGTCAGCCATTTCGTCAAACGGCCGTAGGGTCATTTAACCCAATAGGCTCATTTAGGAAACCTTTCCCCTAGTTCACGTTGAGTTGCTGATGCTATTGAAAAGCATCGCTAGGCTGTTAGAGAGAATACCAATGTGGAACGAAAGCAATTGTTGAAAAAAGTTTGGGCTTGAGTGCAAAGATTATTTCGTTAAAAGTCAGTTAACACTGAAGTCACCAATTAGTTACTTGTTCTAATTCTAGTTAATCTAGTGTAGGAGTCACAAATCAAAATTGCATCTCAATTTTAACCAACCGAAAAATCAAACTTCCATACAATAATGCAACCTTTCTGAAGAAATAAAAATCAATCCACTTAAGTGCGATCAAAAATTGGCTGCAAAGCCCGGTTCAATCGAATGGTCGGTTGCCCAGAAATCACAAAATAAAAACCGATCCATTGGCCAATTTCGAAAATCGAAGCATGCCAATTTGCGGTTGTTCTCTCGAAAAAAAAAATCGAAGCAGATGGTCCGCCGTCGTAAATCATTTTTTGCGGGATCGAACTTTGAAACAGGGGAAAAAAAGAAGGATAGCAGACAAAAGAAATCCAAGATGGCCGCCGGCCGATTGACCTTTTGTTCTGTGGTCGGCCATTAGGGAAACGAGAGCACAAAAGGGACACACCGAAAAACGGAGGGTATGCAAATAAATCAAAACCGTGGGCTTTCGTGTGTCTTTCTTTTCCTTCGAGAGGGGTATATCGGGAACATTTGCCCATTTTTCTGGTGTTTCTGGGGCGGTGGCAAACAAACCGTAAAATGTTCGAGAGGGCTTATGGTTTTGCGCCATTATTGTTATTATTATTATTGTTATTATCACTATTATTATTGCCGACGGGCACGGAACGGTGCAAAAAGACTCAAAGAAAAAAATACCGGGAGGGCCATCATCGGTCTTTGGTCGAACTTTTGTCAATGGGTCTCTTAATGAACTCGAAACATCGTTTTATGGCTGCCATAATGACTGATTTTGTCCGTTTTGTCTAAGCTTAACGTTTTCTCATTGTCATAATTCGTTTTTTTTCCCATTTTTCTTTTCCAGATTGGATGAGCAACCCTTTCGATCGAGTAGTCTGTGGTGATTTTGCCGGTAAGTTTCACGAAAAATGTCAACAGAAAGATCGCAGTAGGTCATGCGACCGAGAACCAGTTTGAAACGAGCAAAACTGAAACTGTGGGACAAACTTTTGTCTCTTGATGGAGGAATTTGATCATAAATTACGTGTTACTCGACCACTTATCTTTCTTCAACTTTTGATTAATCCCCTAGTGATTTTAATAATAAGAAATCATCTTGTTGAGTCAAATTGTGTCGATCGTGTACGAGCTCGTAAATTGTTCAAGTCATTTTGATTTCATGGCCATCAAGCCACTGTCCGGTTCTCTTTTTGACCATTTTTTTCAATCTTCAATTCATCCAAACTTGTATTAAAACTTTAAGCAGAAAACCAGCTCCAGGTCCAGAGACTGGCTGCTGACATATGCACTGATTTATGCTGCCGTTTGCCCCTTTTTGATCGTTCCGGGAGCCAGAGTAAAAACTTCGTTACATTGTTCGTGGACCGATTTCCCTGGAACAGGGGCCCTACATTTCGAGGGACCAAACTTCAAACTTCCACCAAATATGGCGCAAACTGTGTGTTTTTTTCTCTCGAGGTTAGAATCGTCTGAAGGGTTGGAAAATTTATGCTGATTGTGATGCGTCCGGATGCGCGCACGTCCCTCGGACCAGAATCCACTTTTTGCGCTGAATTTCTAATGATGCTGGAGGAATTCAGACCGAAGGCACAAACTTAAGCCGCGAAAATCTGTTCGGTACGTATTTCAGCCGGGCGGCCGCATCTTCCATTTTTACGACCTTTGTGGACTTAAACCTGGTACGAGGAACCCCTTTTTTTGCTTAGACACCGGCATCACAAACCTTCCGGAAAGATGCAATCTCGTTCGAGGGCCTTTTGTGGTTGTCGTTATAACCATGTCTTTTTTTCTTGCTTGCTAGCTTGCTAGCAAAAACCGTATTTCTGAATGCAGTGCTTCATCTGGCCGCGCCGCCATGACATGAATTATGATCCCGACGGAAAAACGCTGTCTGCCGCCTTTTTCTCTCCTTCTTCTGTTTTTTTGCGTTCCTTCAAAGTTGTCGGGATAACCTCCGGCGGCAACTTTCCATCCAGTCCAGTGACAGACTCGTTTGTTATTTACTTTTGAGTCACGTCCCCCCGGGTTTTTACTTATTTCTGTTCTTGGCCCGTTCGATGCCCGGGTCTCTTGAAGAAGTTGCATACCAGTAGGCCTTGGGAACAGAAAAAACGCTCAATTCTGCCAGTCAGACGCATGGCACTAGAATTATGTATCACATCGACTTAAGGCACAGCAAGCTGGGTTAAAGTGTTGCCGATTTCTTCACAGTATGTTTTCAAATCAAGCTGAAAAATATTGACATTTTTGACATTTTCGAAATTTTTGAAATTTTTACATTTTTGACAATTTTCGAACTTTTTAAATTTTGTAAATTTTTGACATTTTTGACATTTTGAAATTTTTGATATTTTTGACATCTACGTCATTTTTGACATTTTTGACATTTTTGACATTTTTGACATTATTGACATTTTTGACATTTTTGACATTTTTTACATTTTTGACATTTTTGACATTTTTGACATTTTTGACATTTTTGAAATTTTTGACATTTTTGACATTTTTGACATTTTTGTCATTTTTGACATTTTTGTCATTTTTGACATTTTTGACATTTTTGACATTTTTGACATTTTTGACATTTTTGACATTTTTGACATTTTTGACATTTTTGACATTTTTGACATTTTTGACATTTTTGACATTTTTGACATTTTTGACATTTTTGACATTTTTGACATTTTTGACATTTTTGACATTTTTGACATTTTTGACATTTTTGACATTTTTGACATTTTTGACATTTTTGACATTTTTGACATTTTTGACATTTTTGACATTTTTGACATTTTTGACATTTTTGACATTTTTGACATTTTTGACATTTTTGACATTTTTGACAGTTTTGACAGTTTTGACAGTTTTGTCAGTTTTGACATTTTTGACATTTTTGACATTTTTGACATTTTTTGACATTATTGACATTTTTGACATTTTTGACATTTTTGTCATTTTTGACATTTTTGACATTATTGACATTTTTGACATTTTTGACAAGGTTGACAGTTTTGACATTTTTGACAATTTTGAAATTTTTGACATTTTGACATTTTTGAAATTTTTGACATTTTTAACATTTTTGACATTTTTGACATTTTTGACATTTTTGACAATTTTTGACAATTTTGACAATTTTGACAATTTGGACTATTTCGACAATTTTGACAATTTCGACAACTTTGACAACTTTAACAATTTTGACAATTGAGACAATTTTGACAATTTTGACAATTCTGACAATTCTGACAATTTTGACAATTCTGACAATTTTGACAATTTTGACAATTTTGACAATTTTGACAATTTTGACAATTTTGACAATTTTGACAATTTTGACAATTTTGACAATTTTGACAGTTTTGACAATTTTGACAGTTTTGACAATTTTGACAATTTTGACAATTTTGACAATTTTGACAATTCTGACAATTTTGACAATTTTGACAATTTTGACAATTTTGACAATTTTGACAATTTTGACAATTTTGACAATTTTGACAATTTTGACAATTTTGACAATTTTGACAATTTTGACAATTTTGACAATTTTGACAATTTTGACAATTTTGACAATTTTGACAATTTTGACAATTTTGACAATTTTGACAATTTTGACAATTTTGACAATTTTGAAAATTTTGACAATTTTGACAATTTTGACAATTTTGACAATTTTGACAATTTTGACAATTTTGACAATTTTGACAATTTTGACAATTTTGACAATTTTGACAATTTTGACAATTTCGACAATTTTGACAATTTTGAAAATTTTGACAATTTTGACAATTTTGACAATTTTGACAATTTTGACAGTTTTGATAATTTTGACAATTTTGACAATTTTGACAATTTTGACAATTTTGACAATTTTGACAATTTTGACAATTTTGACAATTTTGACAATTTTGACAATTTTGACAATTATGACAATTTTGACTATTTTGACAATTTTGACAATTTTGACAATTTTGACAATTTTGACAATTTTGACAATTTTGACAATTTTGACAATTTTGACAATTTTGACAATTTTGACAATTTTGACAATTTTGACAATTTTGACAATTTTGACAATTTTGACAATTTTGACAATTTTGACAATTTTGACAATTTTGACAATTTTGACAATTTTGACAATTTTGACAATTTTGACAATTTTGACAATTTTGACAATTTTGAAAATTTTGACAATTTTGACAATTTTGACAATTTTGAAAATTTTGACAATTTTGACAATTTTGACAAATTTGACAATTTTGACAATTTTGACAATTATGACAATTTTGACTATTTTGACAATTTTGACAATTTTGACAATTTTGACAATTTTGACAATTTTGACAATTTTGACAATTTTGACAATTTTGACAATTTTGACAATTTTGACAATTTTGACAATTTTGACAATTTTGACAATTTTGACAATTTTGACAATTTTGACAATTTTGACAATTTTGACAATTTTGACAATTTTGACAATTTTGACAATTTTGACAATTTTGACAATTTTGACAATTTTGAAAATTTTGACAATTTTGACAATTTTGACAATTTTGAAAATTTTGACAATTTTGACAATTTTGACAATTTTGACAATTTTGACAATTTTGACAATTTTGACAATTTTGACAATTTTGACAATTTTGACAATTTTGACAATTTTGACAATTTTGACAATTTTGACAATTTTGACAATTTCGACAATTTTGACAATTTTGACAATTTTGACAATTTTGACAATTTTGACAATTTTGACAATTTTGACAATTTTGACAATTTTGACAATTTTGACAATTTTGACAATTTTGACAATTTTGACAATTTTGACAATTTTGACAATTTTGACAATTTTGACAATTTTGACAATTTTGACATTTTTGACAATTTTGGCAATTTTGACAATTTTGACAATTTTGACAATTTTGACAATTTTGACAATTTTGACAATTTTGACAATTTTGACAATTTTGACAATTTTGACAATTTTGACAATTTTGACAATTTTGACAATTTTGACAATTTTGACAATTTTGACAATTTTGACAATTTTGACAATTTTGACAATTTTGACAATTTTGACAATTTTGACAATTTTGACAATTTTGACAATTTTGACAATTTTGACAATTTTGACAATTTTGACAATTTTGACAATTTTGACAATTTTGACAATTTTGACAATTTTGTTAATTTGACAATTTTGACAATTTTGACAATTTTGATAATTTTGACAATTTAGACAATTTTAACAATTTTGACAATTTTGACAATTTTGACAATTTTGACAATTTTGACGATTTTGACAATTTTGACAATTTTGACAATTTTGACAGTAATTACAATGTTGACAATTTTGACAATTTGAAGATTTTGATATCTCTTTTTATCTTTCCATCCAATTTTACGGTCGCCATGTAACTTCTCGTAGTTCGTTGATTGAAAATTTGTTTTTTTGTCGACCTGGAAAATCACAAACAAGAACTTTTGTTGGCGAGGAATTGATCGAACTGGCAACCCTTCTAGATGTGCCTACCGATATTCGTTGCATTGTTGCATCTTGGTTGTTGTTGATTTTGTTGTTGTGGTATGTCATTTCCAGTTTTTTCCTTAACCTCGACCATCGAAAGACGACGATCGACGCTTGAGAATGAATAATGAAAACCACAAATCCCAGACGCTGCGTGTGGAATTAATTAACTAAGTTAGAGGAAGGGGTCCCTCCAACTGCGGCTATCTTTTCTACTCATGGTTTCAATTGGTTCTGATGGCGTCTTTACTGGTTTCTAGGTTTGGTTGTTTCTTGCTTAATTTTGTTGTTGTCAAATAATTTGAGGAATCGGTGTATTTGATTCGAATTTAACCTACGTTCATTTCAAAATTCTTTCAAAATGCTTCAAACATTCAAGAGATCAGGAATTTCCACACCGTAATCCTGTGACACACCAGGGATATGTACAGACTAATCAGTGTTTTCACCGGCGTTGATTTATGGTCCGGCTTTTCACAAACGCCCCCTAAAAAAGTCCGGGAACATGCCCGCCAACCAAAGTTAGTAACTAGAGCCGGGTGCTAATCTCGCCAAGTCACACCTTCCCGGGGCAAGCGCTAGCTAACTGGCTAAAATGTAAGCACGCGATAGCTTCGACACATAAATCTTATTTTTACGACCGTCAGACGTTTGTGCCGGAGTTGTTGTTGACGTTCTTCGCCTAGTACCAAGTAGGTAATTCGTTGAGCGTCCATATTGGTGACAAACCCCTTTGGGCCATGAAAAACGACACCGGCTGTGGGAATCTCTCGGTCTCCTAGTCTCTCGCTAATCGGTCTTCGATTTTCCTGAAACGATGGCTGAAAAATTGACCCCTCCCAACGGGGGTGAATTTTTTCACCTTCGAACAACGACGGCGTGGTCGTAAAATTCACCAACAGCCCCCGGAACCGAACACCAAAACACCAACAAAACAGCCCAAAATTCTCACTCTCGTGAGAGCATAATTTTATGGCTTTTAAATACTGTTTTTTGTTGTTTCGGTTGTTTTCTCTGTTTCGAGGATGTTTTCGGAATCCTCTTGTTGGTCGGCGACTCCAGACGGGATGATTTTTATGGCCCTTGTTGGCATGTTCCTGTGGCTTCACGCCTGGACCTGCGGCACTACTCAATCCGGCGGAAAAGTCGTAAAAGTTCCCTCATTCCTTGGTGTGGTGGGCTTCCAACATCCGAAATCTGATTCCGCGTGATTTCTGCGTTTTTTTGGGAACCATGATTTACGAGGCCTGCCCTGGCCCGGCTTGCCAGGGCCATAAAAACCCGTAAATCGATTTCCGATGTTACTGATTAACCTACTCCCCGAGAATAACTTCAGCGGCAGCGCCACCACCATCATCGGGTCGCATATTTTGTGTTCCTCTAACCCGGCTTCCAGCCCAATCTTCGCGTAACAACAAATGAAAATTAAAGCCGAACCCATAAAAATTGGAATAATGATTTGTTTGGCCATAAAGTTTATCGTCAATTTGACATTTAAATGGGGGAATAATATACCTCGTCGAGGCTTGACTGAGGCCACAATAAAAAGCTCGGCTCATTCGCTGCGTCTATGATGTGACCAGAAGCAGGCAAATGGGGAAGCAGCTTGAGGAGCGAAAAAAAACCGGGAGACCTCAATTAATCGATTTAGATCGATTGTCAATTGATCACGCGCACTAGCGGCCACTTTGTTGCAGGCAAAATAGTAAACGCGCTACTCTGGAGCGAATTTTTACCGAGGGATCTGATGGAAATGAAATGGTTGTGTGAATAATTAATTAAATTTGTGATTAAAGTAAACGCACTACTCATAAGTGTATTTTTGCCGAGTGAGCTAGTATTGTAAACGCAATACTTCAGTGCGAATTTTAACAAAGCTTTTTTTTCATAAACACACTACTCTTGAGCAATTTTTAACCTAATGAACTGTGTAAACGCACTACTCTTGTGTGAATGTGTGTGAATGTTTGAATAAAACTGGTATAATAACCGTTTTACTTCAATGGAAATTTGAAATAATTTTCAAAATAAGAGTAAACGCGATATTCTTGTGTGAATTTTTGCCAAATGAGCTGGAAGCTTTTGCGAGATTGAAATAGGTTGTAAAATAAGAGTAAACGCGATATTCTTGCGTGAATTCTAATCAATAAGCTGGTATAATAAACATTTTACTCTTGTGAGAATTGGAAGTCAGTTAGGGATTTACGATGGAAATGAAATGGTTAACGCAGTACTCTTGTGTGAGTAATTATTGAAATTTATGACGAAAGTTAACGTACTATTCTTGTGTGCATTTTTGCCGAGTGAGCTAGTATTGTAATCGCAATACTCCAGTGCGTATTTTAACTAAGTTTTTTTATACTAAACCCAACACTCATGAACAAATTTTTACGCCAAATGAACTGTTATAGGAAGCCTAATACTTTTGTTGGAATTTTACAAAAACAAAGTTATTTAATAAGGGTTAACACACTCCTTTTGTGTAAATATTCGAAAAAAACTGGTATAATAAAAGTTTTAATTCAATGAAAATTTGGAAAAAATTTCAAAATGAGAGTAAACGCGATATTCTTGTGTGAAATCTTGTCAAATGAGCTGGTATAATAAACGTAATACTCCATGGGAAACTGTAAACGAGTTGTAAAATAAAGGTAAACACGATTTTCTTGTGTAAATTTGTGCTAAATTAGCTAGTATAATAAACGTAATACTCTTTGACTTCCCTTGAGCGGAATTGAAACAAGGTATAAATTAAGAGTAAATGCGATATTCTCGTGTGAGTTTTTGCCAAACCAGCTGGTATAATAAACCTAATACTCTTAGGCGTATTGAGAAAGTCGTATAAAAATAATAAACGTGCTACTCTTGTGTGAATTCTTGCCAAACGCGCTGGTATGATTAACGCAGTACGATAATGTGAAATTAAAATAATTTTTATAATTTTAGTATATGTGCTATTCTTGAACAATTTTTTGTCAAATGAGCTAATATAATAAACGTGTTACTCTTGTGTGAATTGGAAGTTAGTTTACTCCCAAATGAATTTGTATAGTAAAAGTCATACTCTTATCCGTATTTTGAACATTTAAGTGGTATTTAAAAGTAGACTCACTACTCTTGTGTGAATTTTTGCCAAATGAGCTGGTATAATGAACGAAAATAAGAAATAAATTTCAAAATGAGAATAACGCGATATTCTAGTGTGAAGGCTTGCCAAGTTAGCTGGTATAATAATCGTTATACTCCATTGAAAAAGGTTGTAAAATAAATGTAAACGCGATTTTTTGTGTAAATTTATGCAAATTGAGCTAGTATGATAAACGTACTTCTCTTTTGCGGATTTAAAATAAGTTGTAAAATAAGAGTAAACGCGATACTCTTGTGTGATTCTTCTACAAAGAGCTGGTATAATAAACGCAATACTCTAGTACGAAATTGAAATATTTTTTTTATAATCAAAGTAAATGAGCTATTCTTGAGCAACTTTTTATCAAATGAGCTGGTATAATAAACGTGTTACTCTTGTGTGAATTGGAAGTTAGTTTAGTCCCAAATGAGTTTGTATAGTAACAGTCATACTCTCATTCGTATTTTGAATATTTAAGTGGTATTTTAGAAGTAGACGCGCTACTCTTGAGTGAAATTTTACCAAATTAGCTGGTATAATAAACGTTTTACTTTAAGGAAATTTGGAATAAATTTCAAAATAAAAGTAAACTGATATACTTTTGTGAAGGCTCGCCAAATAAGCTGGTATAATAAACGTTATACACCATGGGAAACTGTTAACAATTTTTAAAATAAAGGCAAACGCGATTCTCTTGTGTAAATTCGTGCCAAACTAGCAAGTATAATAAACGTAATACTCTTTGACTTCCCATGAGCGGAATTGAAACAAGTTTTAAATTACGAGTAAATGCGATATTCTCGTGTGAAGTTTTGCCAAACCAGCTGGTATAATAAACGAGATACTCTGAGGCTTATTAAATATGTCGTATAAAAATAATAAGCCTGCTACTCTTGTGTGAATTCTTGCCAATCGAGCTGGTATAACTAACGCTGTACGATAGTGCGAAATTTAAATGATTTTTATAGTTTTAGTATACATTCTATTCTTGAACAACTTTATGTCAAATGAACTGGTATGGTAAAGTAGACTCACTACTTTTGAGTGAATGTTTGCCAAATGAGCTGGTATAATAAAATTTTTACTTTAATGGAAATAAGAAATAAATTTTAAAATGAGAGTGAACACAATATTCTAGCCTGAATGCTTGCCAAATAAGCTGGTATAATAAACGTAATACTCCATCGGTAATTTCAAATCAGTTGTAAAATAAAAGTAAACGCCATTTTTGGTGTAAATTCGTGCCAAGCTAGAATTATGAACGTACTTCTCTTGTGCAGAATTGAAATAAGTTGCAAAATAAGAGTGAACGCGAAATTCTTGTCTGAATTCTCGCTTTTCGAGCTAGTATAATAAACGCAATACTCTAGTACGAAAAATAAATAGTTTTTCATAGTTATAGTAAATATGCTATTCTTGAGCAATATTTTATAAAAAAAAGCTGGAAAAATAAACGTTTTACTTTTTTGTGAATTGGTGCATTGTTTAGTAAACATAATATTAGTATATTTATTTTCGTGGTATTTTAAAAGTAAACGCGCTACTCTTGTGTGAATATTGATCAAACGAGCTGGTATAATAAACGTGATACTCTAGTGCGAAATCAAAACAAGCGGTATAGTTCGTGTGTGAACGTGCTTTTCTAGTGGGAATTTTTGCCAAATGAGCTGGTTGCTTGTGCGAATTAAATTTCTTTCATCGTTTTCCATCTACCACTTTCAAATTCATCAAATTTACATTACTCAGGCGCCAACTGTCCCTCTCCGTTTCACCTCTTCCAACAATTGGCCAGATCGATTGTGCTGCTTCAACCGCACCCGCTTTGGTTGGCGTTGACACTCTCGAGTTTTGCCCAATGAACTGGCACAGGGAACTTAATACTCCTGTGAGGATTTTATGAAAAAGTTTTTAAATAAAAGTAAACGCGCTACTCTTGATTAAAAGTTTTTTTTTTAACTGTTATATTAAACATTGAAGACATTGAAGAATGCCGGACGACTGTCCTGCAAAACAGGTGTTCGCTACGAATCCGGTAGGAACAAGACGAGCGGGGGCGCAACGAGCGAGGTGGTTAGACCAAGTGGAGCGTGATCTGGCGAACGTGGGGTGCCCGAGAAATTGGAGAACGGTTGCCATGGACCGAGTGAATTTTAGGAATTATGTTCGTCAAGTTATGCCGTGAGACGGAATACTATGTAAATAAAAAAAATTAAACATTGAAATTCAATGGTAATTTAAAAAAGCTTGAAAATGAGAGTAAAAGCGATATTCTGGTGTGAATTTTTGTCAAATGAGCTGGTATAATAAACGCAACACTCTTGTACGAAATTGAAATATTTTTTATAGTTATAGTAAATGTTTTACTCTTGTGTGAATAGGAGCTTAGTATAGCGATCAATGAGTTAGTAAAGTAAACGTAATACTCTTATTTGTATTTTGAATATTAAAGTGGTATTTCAAAAGTAAACGCGCCACTCTTGTGTGAATGTTTGACAAATGAGCTGGTATAATAAACGTAATACTCTAGAAAAAAAAATTGAAATAAGTGGTATAAAACAAGTAAACGTGCTATTCTTGTGCGAATTTTTGCCAAATGAGCTAGTTGTTTGTGCGAATTTAATTTCTTTCATCGTTTTTCATCTTTCACGTTAAAACTTATCAAATTAACATTACTCAGGCACCAACTGTCCCTCCCGGTTTCACCTCTTCCAACAGTTAAGAAGTACAAATGTGCTGCTACAAACAAACCTGCTTCGATTGGTGTAGAAATTCCCAATTTTTTTCTCAATAAGCTGGTACAGAAAACGTTATACTCTTGTGAGAATATTACAAAAAATAGTCAAATTAAAGTAAACGCGCTACACTTGTGTAAATGTTTAAAAAAAAACTGTTATAACAAACATTGAACTTTAATGGGAATTTAAAAAAAATGTTTAAAAATTAGAGTAAACGCGATATTCTTGTGTAAATTCTTGCCAAATGAGCTGATATAATAAACCCATTACTCTTGTACGAAATTTAAGTATTTTTTTATAGTTATAGTAAATGTTCTATTCTTGAGCGACTTTTTGCCAAATGAGCTGGTATAATAAACGTTATACTCTAGTTTGAATTGGAGCTAAGTATGGTGCCAAATGAGTTTGGTTAGGAAACGTAATTCTCTCATTTTTATTTTGAACATTTAATTGGTATTTAAAAGTAAACGCGCTACTCTTGTGTAACTTTTTGCCAAATGAGCTGGTATAATAAACGTGATACTCTAGTGTGAAATTGAAATAAGTGGTATAATAGTAGTAAACATGCTATTTTTGTGCAAATTTTTGCCAAATGAGTTGGTTGTTTGTACGATTTCAATTTTTTCACCATTTTTCGTCTACCACTTTCAAATTCATCAAATTCACATTACTCAGGCACCGACTGTTCCTCTCCGTTTCACCTCTTCCAACAATTGACCAGATCGAATGTGCTGCTCCAACCGCACCCGCTTTGATTGGCGTTGACAGTCCCATAAACGGTCGTTCATCTATTTTTAACAATCGCTAGTGGCGCGCGTGTAGCTGTAGCTTTTTTTTTGCACCGTCAGAACGTGTCTCTCCTAACGATGATGACTCGTTGTAGCCAAAATAGGCCATTAACCACGCCTCGTTCCGGTCGTTGTTCTATGTGGGTATGTTTCCGAACTCCGAACGTTCTGAATCGTTTTGGCAGTTCGCGAAGGTCATCAACTTCACGGAAACCGAGAGAGGGGGCTAACGCTTCGGCCTGGAAGGGGCGAGAGAGCGCAAATCAAGTCTTAGCCAGGCGGCTTTGCACAAATTGAGCAATTTCCGCGAAGAAATCTTGGCGTACGCGTAGGATTCGCCGCTTTAATTGGTCAATAAAGAGGCTCCCGCCGCCATCTCGTAAGAGACATCTCCCGGGGAAGACACCCAAAGTAGGCCATGAATCTCGACAGTGCGTGCCAGGGTTTGCTGCGATTATCTCTGCGATGGCTCCCCTTGAAAAAAAAGCTGGAGCTGCAAAAGCCAACTAAGATAATCGGATACTCTCTGCACCGAGCAGCTCGTAAACTAGGAGAAATAATTGAATTGATTAGTCGTCGTCGTCGTCGGGCCCGGGCTCTCGGTCTGTCTCTTTCCATCTTTGTGGACGACGGAGATCGGGGAGATCTCGTTGAAACAATTTCTTCAATCGAATTAATGGCTATGCTGACGACGACGACTACCAAATGGTTGGAATCTGCGCGATCATCCTTGGCTTGGAGCAGCAACTGAACAGAGTTTAGACTTCAGGGCCAAGTAATTTTTGCTCCTGGCACCACACACCAGTGGCAATTCTCGGTCTCGTGTTTGCAGCATAAATCAGAGGTAGCAACCGTTAATTGAAAACCCACTTTCCGCAAGTTTCCGGCAGCCTTCCTCAGCACACCCGAAGTTCGTTGGCAGTGAGGCTGGTTTGTTGAAAGCTAAATGGAGTATTAATCAGCAATTAAATCAACCCGTTTTCGGGATGTTTTTTTTTTTTTGCTTTTCGATTTCATTCCAACTCGAAGCAAGTGATTGTTTTCGTTGACTTACTTTTCGAGTGTAGGAAATGGCGAAGGTTGTCGGTTAATTTGGAGCGATTTTGCTGCACTAAATTGGATATTTTACCCCCGTTTTATATTTCCATTCGATTTCAATCGGGCTCATCAGTGGGAGATTTATGAATTGCATTTTCCAGCGCTAACAAGCTTGCTTGCGAACCTCCCAGCTCGCATCTGATAAGGGTGATTGGGATGTCGTCATTTTTGCGAGTTGCAAGGGGTCATTACCATTAATTTTCGACCAAACAAACATGCCCGTAAAAGGTTCACAGGTTGAAGGAATTTAGCGGTTAAATGATCAGAATTGTTGGAAAGTTGATTCAATCTTCGACCATTTTGAAAAGTCAACTCCGGCGATAAAAAAAAATAAATGGACGAGTGATTTCTATTGCATATCATCAGCCAATTCCGGGTTTCAAATATTGGATTTGGATGTGGACACTTAATTTTCTACCTGTGAAATATGAAAAAGTAGAGAACAACAATGTAAATCTTTTTTTTTTTTTTTGTGAATGGAAAACGTAAAATAAGACGATGCGTGGGCCAAAAAACGGGCAACCTCTGGGGCATTATAGGCACCCTAATAAAAGAAGCTTGAAAGTTTAATGAAGTAACCGAACAAAATAACAAACCATCAGAGTTTTATTTGAACTGGACTGAGCGGCTAAGGGTGCCTAATTTACCCCTACCAGAGGTGCTCATTTTGCCTCGATTCAGAAAATTGAAGTAAAATCGTGATTTCATTCAAAAAGCATTCAATCATTTTTCAGATTTTTTCTACTTTTGAGATATTTTTTTTTACCTTTATGAAACCTTCCAGTAAAATATTTTCGACTACCTCACTTGTTAGACGCTCGATTCCAAAAACTTTTCACCAAAGTTCAAAGTCCATTTGAAATGCTAATTAGTTCGGAACTTAAGGGCAACATCCGCCCCCTGCTCCACTTCACCAATCGTTCACTGATTGTGTGTCCCTTCAAAGGCAGCAACTTCAGCCGGGCAATGTTAAAATTCACAATCCTGCCCAATGTTTTGTTCTTATTTTTTTTCGTTCGGCGAAATCAAATTGACGAATCCCTCCAGGGAAATAAGCTGCCGGAATTGGAAATGTGATCGTCCAAACTTCTGGATTCTGGCCCGGTATTTCACAGTAGAGTGATTTTTCTGCTGCCGCACCCGGGACGAAAAGTGGTTTTCGGAAGAAGGAACAAAATTTCCGCTGACTATGGGACCGTAAAAATAATACCGGGCCGGGCTGCAGAAAATCGATCTGAAGCAAAAGTATGGGGAGACCCTACTCTCCACTTCAGTCAGGCGGCAATAAAATGCAGCCGAATTTTTGATTAAAAATCAACTTCGGGAGTAGGGATGTCTTCTTTAAAGTGGGAGCATTTGCAATCGCCTTTCCGAGGTTGGGAAATTTTGGGCAGGGAGAGGTGCGGAATTGACAAATGAAGTGTCAGGTGTCTGGAGTTGGTATTTATTTTCGCCGGCCATTTGGGATTGTTACCGGGATCAAGCAGTTATTGTTGTCGGCTATTTCGGGAATCCGATGGGAAACATTTTCGAACCATTTTAAATTTCTTTTCTTCTTTTCGAAGAAAGCATGAAAACTATCCCAAATAAATCCCTCCTTGAGTTCGCGGCTCATTTTTTAAACTTCTTTTTCTTTTTCATCCAGCAATACCATCTTTCAATCGGACAAAGAACCGACCTCGGTAAAATCTACGACACGAAATGAATCACATAAATTCCGATTTAGAATAAAAGTTCGGAGAGAAATGGGAAAGATCTGATTCTTATTTTTTTTCTTTCTCCAGTGTAAATTATTACCTTTCATGATGTGACTGGACTGTTTTTATTTTGTTTTTTTTTTCGCCTCACTCGTCGATCGATTTTCACTCTAAGATGGAAGAAATGCTAGAGGGGAGAAACGAGAAAAAAAAACCTGCTTCACAGATGCCGCATTTCTTCAAATCCTGCTCAAATGGACCGAAATCTCGGGCTCAAATCTCGTGGAGGTGGAGTGGGAGAAATGGTTATTCGAATACAAATAAAATGGAGACCGACATTCAGCAGATGGTGCTCAATGGATTTCTAGGGTACTATTCTTCTTTTTTTCTTCTTCAATGTCGATTTAGAGATGGTTGAATCCCAGAGGAACAAAAAGCATCACCTAGGAGTAGGGAAGAAAAAAAACAATAAATTACCATCGATAGCGCATCGGTAAAACACTTCCCGACTATTCGATTTCACCTTTTTCTCAAAGTCCTTATCTAGTTCGAACAAGAACAAGATCGATCTTCTTCTTGGGAAGAAAGTTTTGAAACCGTGAAAAAAAAACCGCCGAGGTCGTAAAAAATGGAATCCCTTTCTCCGACCCAATCGGTCAGCCAAATGGGGTCAACATTTATTGGCCACGGTCAACAATCGGTCCGATTTTCCCGACGGTGACCTTTCGATCGATTCCAGATCAAGCTACAAAGTAGGCTTCGGCGAGAAGTTCCCATGAACTGAATATGGTGTTCTTGGCTTGCTCGGTCTCGATTCGAACGTTCAACAAATTTTTTATTACTTTTAAGGACCCATTTTGACACCACAAATCTGGACCACCAAGCGTGGTAACTTTAAGTCAGATTTGAAATACGATAGCATCAGTTGTTTTTTTTAATTTTTGTTCTCTTTATCATAATTTAATCCATTTTTTCTTTCCAAATTCATATTCATATGAATTTTCAATATTATATTAACTTTGAAGATGCTGTGAACTCAGATGACATGGCGACCGTAAAAAAATTTATTTCAAAATTTGTTTCTGAACTAGGGATTATTGTTAAATGCCTAGATTTCATGAAATTGAAACATTTTAATACTGAAACGGTGATTGATGATAAAGGAATAATGACTAAACTGAGATGATCCTTTTAAAGAGTGAGTACACACACAAACTTTTTGAATACAAAATAGTCGAAACGGTTTAGCCTATAACTCTTTTTATTTTGAACCATTTTCAATAATTTTTTTTAGGGTATCTGGAGGGTAAAATTCCGTACCGTTTGAGCCTAGGGTCAGTCAAATCGGCTCACCCATTTCTGCTGAAACCATGTGAAAAAATATCGGGTACACAGACATTTTCATAAATTTTTGCTGACCGACGCCATCTTTTAATCCATGATGGCGGCTTCCACTTAACTTCAAAATGCTGTAAACAACTGAAAGTTGCATGAACCCATCACAATATGGGTTTTCAGGGAAAGGGCTCAAAAAGTAGATGAAAATGACTGTCTGACAAAAATTTAGCAAGAAACGTAAAAAATCTGAAAAAATACATAAAAATATTGCCAATTTTGTAAAAGTGAGACAAAATAATAAAGAATATATATTAAAATTGTTTCAAAAATATATTAAAAAAACTTTTAGTTTTCGACCGTTTTTTGAAGTAATTTAGGCTATTTTCGGTCTAGGGATTCTATCAAACAACTATGCTTTTGAAATGCCCGACTTTTCGACCATTTTTGGTGGTCTTTCTCAAGGGAGTTATCTGTCCGTTGCTATTGTCAATTTCGTTAGACTGAAACGAAATTTACAATAACAACGGACAGAAAACACTTTTGAGAAAGACCACCAAAAAAGTTCGGAACGTTGCGACCGGAATTTCAAAGGCATAGTTGTTTGATTGGTTTGCGATGATAATGCTTCTAAATGAACTCTTCCCGCTCATTTTCATCATCTTTATATTTCTTCTAACATTCTATTCGTCTATAAAAATTTCACAATATTATAATGTCTCTACCTAAATAATAAGGTTAATAAATTTAGTAACAAATATATTTATAAAATTTTGAAATTATGTTGACAAAAGTTAAAAAATGAAAATTTTGAAAAAATCGTGTTCATGTATGAATTTCTACATTCAAACACACTCAATTAATCAGTAGATATACCTACTTAGAAAAACATGAACTAAAAAACTTTAGAATCATTTTAGTCGACAAAAAATACTGTTTTTTTTGCTGCAAAAGTTAAAAAAAAATGAGAAACATTTTTTAATGCCGACAGAGATTTTATAGACTTCATTTTTTTTCTATTTCTTCTTAGAATCAGTGTCACAGATCACAGATTTTTTAAATTTTCACAGATTTTCTAAGTTTTGAACAGATTTCCAAAATTATAAATTTTTATGTCCCTCTCGACTTTCTATTTCTGACTCTAATCCATGAAAATTTGGAAACAAGGTAAAGCGAAGTGATTTTTTTCTATCAAAACTGTAAGTAATTTCCAAATTGTTGATGTTCACCTTGATATTTTCAATGAACTACATAGAAATAGCGTCACAGAAAACCGTCACAGAATTTTAGGTTCAAATCACAGAATTCAAGTTTTTTTTCTAAAAAACACAGGTTTTTTTTCGGCAACCTTGGAACACAACTTTTTTTAATACCATGACTTAACACCACTGTTTAGAAAAAAAATTTAAATTTTGATTATTTAGAATTCCCTTGCTGAATCCAACCCATTTTCATTTTAAAAAAAAAGATCGTTTAGATGTTATGAAGTTAATCTCTTTTCACTGAGTTTTGAAATTCCCAGGATTTTGAACCGTTTCCTGGAATAAGGAATTTTCTATTTATTTTCTTCCCGGGAATTCCCGGTCAGGAAATCCCAGAGTGGACGCGCAGATATGATAAAACTTAGAAAAAAATATGACAAAGCTGGTAAAAATATGTCAAAAATTAGACATTTAAATGGCTACAATATGACAAATGTTCTAGAATGACAAAACTGTGAAAAAATAATGACATAAATCTCAATAAATCTTGAAGAATAGGATAAAACTACAACAAAATTCGGACAAAAAAATGTCAGAAATGTGATAAAAATATGACAAAAAACGACATATAAAAGACGAAAACTGGATTAGTTTTTCAGTGCTTTTCCGCCAACGTTAATATGAGCCAAGAATGACATAAAGATGTTAAAACGAAATTGTTTAATCGAAACAAAGAAAAAGACACAACTATGAAAATATTTTGACAATCAAAAGAAAAAAGTCTGACATAACTTTAGTAATAATACGACAAACGAAAATCTTACAAAATAATGACAAAAAATTGGCACTAAACTGACAAAAATTTAGCAAAACAAAGTTTTGTCAATTTTAACTCATAATTTTTTTTCATAGATTTTGGAATTCCTGATTTTTTTTCCGGGAATTCCCGGTCAGGAAATCCGGGATGGACACTCTGATATGATGAAATTATGAAATATTATGACAAGGTTGTTGAAAATATGGCAAATTTTAGACTTTTAAATTACAACAGTATGACAAACGCACTAGAATATGACAAGACTCTGACAAAATTTTGACAAAATAATAACAAAAATCTCACTAAATGGTGGACAATAGAATAACAATGTTAAAAAATTCTGTCAAAAATATGTCAAAAATGTGAAAAAAATTTGACAAAAAATGCCAAATTTAAGTCGAAAACCGAATAAGTTTTTCAATTCCTTTCCGCCAACGTTAATATAAGCCAGGAAGCACAGAAAGATGTTAAAACGACTTTTATCGAAAAAAAGACATAACAATGAAAATGTTTTGACAATTCAATGACAAAAGTCTGACAAAACTATGTCGAAAATACGACAAATGAAAATATTACAAAACTATGACATAAAATTGGCACTAAACTGACAAAAATATGCCAGAGGAAGTTTTGCAAATTTTTGTCATATTTTTTTTTCATAGTTTTGTCACATTGATTTCCATTGCCAAAAGACATACCCCTGTTGAACAGCAAATTACTTTTTTGCTTAATAAGATACAAAGTTATAGTTTTGAAGAAGTTGTTGAGCGGAAATTTTCCTTTGAAGAATTCATAAATTGGCACAACAACAATTAGCCTGGTTCAATCCCGCAGAAGGAACAAAAATGATGAGGATTTATCAGAACAAAACATTCGATTGCCCCATATAAACCAGAAAGTTCAAATATAGACTCATGTTAACGTTACTCTGCAAAAAATCATGGATGAGTTTTGAACCAAATGTTCGAAGCTTCCCTCCCAGAGTTTGAGAAATTCAAAAATGAAACCAAATGCAGTCTAATGCATAATCATATTGTGTGGGTTTCATGAGATTTTCATTCCTTTAAAGCATTTTGAAGTTAGGCGGAAGCTACCATTTTGGATTTCAAAATGGCTTCAAAAAAAATTATTCAACGTCTTTACATGGTCCTGGCACCAAGGTCCTGGCACCAAGTGTTAATTTCCTTAAGGTTTCTTTTCATACCCCTTGCGGTCTTCACGGAGAAAAAACATAGTTTTTCCAACAATATTCCGCCTATATTCAACTATATTTCTGAATGTTTTTTGACCTACTTTAAATCTTAAGGTTTCAGCTGTCTATATAAATGATTTTATATCTGATTGAAATAGTAGTTTAAACCATAATTGTTTGATTGATTTGAGGCATTCACCTATAAATATAATACATTCAACTATAATCGTATGATTGATGTTGTGCACTCAACAACAAATAAAGAAAATTCAATTATTCTGGAATGTTTGATTCAACTTTAAATATTATAGATTCAATTCAATTTCTATGCTTGATTTATAAAAATCAACAATAGAAACTAAGGATTACTACCATATATTAAATCCTATTTTACTGTTTTCTTTAGAATAAACATAGTATTTTATTTCATTCTCACAATTAAAGCATTTATTAAGTCAAATTTTCATATTTTTACATTTTTTGGTCGGCGATTCCATCGAACAATCAAAATACGCCTTCCAGTAAGTCCAGCAGCTTAAAGATGGCCATCAATTTAGGTTCTACCTGGTTGATCTCTTGTCGCAGTTTTTCATCCTTAAATCCTTAAACATTATGCTTACCTTTACTCCTCAATGCATGCTGTTCCTTTGGCCTGCAGCAGACTGCTACCGTGCCGGATTGTTAAAAATATCCTTTATTTCTCCACCCGGCGGTTTTCTAAGAAGTTGATTGTGATGAATGACACATTTTTTGTTTCACATAAGGATACTCAAATCTTAGATAAAATCTCAACCAGGAATGTATAGTTTAATCTATTATATTTTTAGTTTAATGCCCAAAATCAGTCATACAATTGTAGTTGAGTCTATCATGTTTACAGTTGAATTCAATATACCATATCAGTTGAATTTATTATATTCATAGTTGATTGCGTAAGCAAGGTTGTCAGAAAAAATGTGCGTTTTGGCAAGAAAATTCTGACTTTCTGTGATTTTATCCAAAAATTCTCTGATGGTTTTTTGTGACGGTATTTCCTTATGTTTCATGGAAAATTCATGAAAAAATTTGGTCATTTTTACATTGTACTTGAGCAAAATCAATTAACCATTAACTTTGCTAATTTTTAAGTTAGAAACCCGAAAGTTATATTGACATAAAAAAGAAAAATTTTGGAAATACGTACAAAATTTAATAAATCTGTGAAATCTGTGAATATTCCCAAAATTCTGTGCTCTGTGACACAGATTCTGTGATGACATTTTTTTTTAAATTTAGTGAAATTACAGATTTTTCTGTGATTTCAGAAACATTGTGTGTAAGGTCAATCATCAGTTTGCCGTTGAATCTAATATATATTTAGTTAAATGCCTAAATCAGATATACAATTGTAGTTGAATCTACCATATTTACACTTGAATCAATTATACCATTACAGTTGAGTCCAGTCTGCGTGTTGTTTCTACGCTCTTTCGATGGTCTTTTTTACACTGTTTTTCGGAATTACGTGTTTTTTCGGGATAAACGTGCATTGTTTTTTTTTGCGCGGTGAGTATCCTCCGCTCAATTTTTTGATTCTGTAAACTTATTCGTAAAATTTTTTTCACGTGTAATTAACTTTTGGAAAACACCGGAGGTTTTTTTCCAGTGTTAAACCGCTTCACAATTTGCGTGCACTCTGGCCGGCCTTCAAAAATGAACTTGTGAAATTCATCCGGTGAATGAACATTTCGCTACGCAGTTCGCTTCACGCTCACTGTCTTTGTAACCTAATGCAGCTGAATGTTTCCAATTTTGCTCAATTTCAATAGATTGCGCGTGTCAAAATTTTTCTACTGCAAAATTATAAATAGCACTTATTGTCACAGTTTGCTGGATCAATGTTATGAAAAAAGTATAAATTAAATAATCAAAAAGGTTGAATTTCCTGAATCCAGGAAAGTGCGCTTTAGAGAGCTTCAAACGAACGAATGAGCTAACAAGGTAAACCAAATCCAAGTCGATCGTCACATCACGATTTCGCTCACCTCTAGACTAAAGCAGGGGTAAATTCACTCGGAAAATAGGCTCTAACTAAACTCCTACTCATCCATTCCCGGGAATACAGAAGACAGCGTTCGTGACTTAGCAACGGGGAAGCTTTGTATTGAGTGTATGTATCGTGCCAGGTTGGGAATTTTAATTCCACTTTAATTAAAAATGCAACAACTGCCCCTTCGCCCTCATAGTATGTTTCTCAGGCCTGTTGCAGTTTGGTCACGGCATGCGACTTCGATGATGACGACGACGACGGCCAGTATCAAAAGTGTCCCCCGTTCCGATTATCTGAGATCTCTTTGAGGAACGAGGGACGGAAATGCAGTTTTTCTTTCAACTCAAATAGCAAACGACTACATGACCGTTAGCGTTGATTATAACGTGTAATCGTTAAAATATGACGCCCCCGAATGGGGCACTTTATGATCCGCTGCAGGTGGATCACAAGGCGATTTTTAGGTTCAAACATTGAGTAAATCACAATCCCAATGTCATTTGATGGGAGTTTTTTTTTTTGTTGAGTGACAGTTCCAAAACCCTCCTGAAAAATGTTCAATTAATATACAAAAATGGAGTAAAAGTTCTTAAATTTCAAAACGATCCCTTGGCATGCTCGATAGATTTCGATTCCCACCATAGCCAACGATCGTCAGCATGTCTGGTTTGTACCAGCCCAACACGAAACCGAACGAACGCTCGGCGTTGGGAATGTAAATATTTATATCACGGTCGCCATGTGATGGAGATTTCCCAGTTCCTCGCAAGCGCCCGCTAGACCCAGACTGGGTGTCGACGATTCTTTCCATCACCCTCCCATACAAAGTTGGCCCAAAATCATCATCACCATCCAAAAGCCGAACTATTTATTTAGATTCTCATCAGAATCTCCCGACGCACGACGTGCGAAAGCCGGAAGGCTCGACTTTCTTCGCAACGGTTCCTAAAGCTGCCTACTAAATCTAAATCTGTAGCACGCCGAAATTGATCGCCCCTAGATAGAGAGGAGGCCGAAAAAAAACTACAACGAGGCAATAAATTTCATTTTTAACACATACTTTTTCCTCCTTTTTCCGCCACAGGCCCAAACCTTTTTTCCACCGTCCCAAAGGGAGGAATGAGTGAGGAGAAAAATCAACTCTAGAGTGGCCATAAAGCGAAAATAAAAAACAATATAATTGTATAAATAATCATCTGTATCTTACTAAAGAGTTGTGGAGCGCTAGCTTCGAGCTGCTGCTTCCTCACCTGGAACGCTCTGACGTTTGTTTGAATCACGGCACTCGTCTAAGTTTCACGTTTTTTGCTCCACACGAAACTCCCCATAACAAGAGACGAGTCGGCGGCGACGGCAGCAAAAAAAAAATTACCCATAAAACAATGCAATTAAGGGGTATAAAAGTTTGCTTTATTGTCGAAAGGGTGCTTAATCAGGGGCCCCCTTTCTTATTCCTCTGCGCCATCTTCAAGGGAGAGACGCTAGGCGCTAGACGCGAACAAAGTGCGAGGCGTTTGCGCGAATTCCCAGTGACACAATTAGTGCCGGAATTTATTGACCCGGTTTTTTACCTACTACTCTCCGATTGATGGGTCATTGTTGAATTAACGTGAAACAACGGTAGACAGTTACAAATCAGAAACTTTTTTGTAGAAAACGTCTTAAAAGAAATTTTTTTTTCGAAATTTTTGCCTATATGAAATAGTTAAATGTTTTTTACCTATAACTCTTTTATTTTTTTAACAAATATTAAAATTTTCTCTCACTCCGTTGAGGACATTATTCCACATCGTTTAAGCCTTAATTGAGTAAAATCAGCTTGTTCAGTTTCGCAGAAACCATGAGGAAAAAATGTGGCATACACAGACAAACGTACAGACATCTTCGTAATCTTCGTGTTTTGGTTTGGTGGAAAGGTCCTTTTTTTATCAATACCCAATCACTGCCCAGAGGTAGTTATCTCTTGAGATGTTAATCTCTTGAAATAAATAAAAATAAAAAAAAGTGTAAGTAATTAATCGATATCTTATTTGTATAAAACATCTCACGAAAAATTTTAGTAGTTTTGCTTTCTAAAAGAATAGTAGTAGTATTTTTCCACATCTCTTTAAATTTTCAACAAAATTCAAAACTTTTGTCACACTCCATGGAGGATAAAATTTTGCATCGTTTGAGCCTAAATTGAGTAAAATCGGTCTGTCCAGTTCCTTTGAAACTTTGTGAAAAAAATGTAGCGTACACACACAAACACACAGACATCTTCGTAATCTTCGAGTTCTGCAGATAGGTGAGAAAGCCTTATTCCTTTTTAACCAATCACCCATCTCTGCCCAGATGTAGTAATGTCGTGAGATGGAAAACTATAAAAATTGGTAAAAAAGAGGTATTTAGTGATAAATCGGTATATTTTTTGTATAAAACATTTCTCTTGAAATTCTATTGCCATTTTTTTCCTATATTAATAGTAATAGTATTTTTTCCACATCTCTTTAAATTTTCAACAAAATTCAAAACTTTTGTCACACTCCATGGAGGATAAAATTTTGCATCGTTTGAGCCTAAATTGAGTAAAATCGGCCTGTCCAGTTCCTTTGAAACCTTGTGGAAAAAATGTAGCATACACACACAAACACGAAGATATCTTCGTAATCTTCGAGTTCTGCAGATAGGTGAGAAAGCCTAATTCCTTTTTAACCAATCACTCATCTCTGCCCAGATGTAGTAATGTCGTGAGATGGAAAATTATAAAAATTGGTAAAAAAAGAGGTATTTAGTGATAAATCGGTATATTTTTTGTATAAATCATTTCTCTTGAAATTCTATTGCCATTTTTTTTCCTATATTAATAGTAATAGTTTTTTTTCCACATCTCTTTAAATTTTCAACAAAATTCAAAACTTTAGTCACACTCCATGGAGGATAAAATTTTGCATCGTTTGAGCCTAAATTGAGTAAAATCGGCCTGTCCAGTTCCTTTGAAACCTTGGGGAAAAAATGTAGCATACACAATCAAACACACAGACATCTTCGTAATCTTCGAGATTTTCGTATAGGGGTAAAGGTCTTAGTCCTTTTTTCCTATTAACAATCACTGCCCAGTGCTTGTTATGTCTAGAGATGGAAAACTGTATGAATAAATAAAAAAATTAAAAGAAGTTAGTGACAAATCGGAATCTTGTTTATATAAAACATCTTTCGAAAAATTCTATTGAAGATTTTTTTGTTCCTATATGAATAGTAATAGTATTTTTCCCACAACTCTTTAAATTCTCAACAAATTTCAAAAATTTTGTCACACTCCATGGAGAAGAAAATTTTGAATCGTTTGAGCCTAAATTGAGTTAAATCGTCCTGTCCAGTTTCGCTGAAACCATGTGGAAAAAAGTGGCATACACAGACAAACGCACAGACATCTTCGTAATCTTCCAGTTTTACGGATAAGTGGAAAGGTTTTGGTCCTGTTTTACCAGTCAAAAATCACTTCCAAGATGTAGTTATGTCGTGAGATGATAAACAATGTAAATAAATAATAAAAAATGAAAGGTTGTTACTGACAAATATGAATCCTTTTTGAATAAAACATCACTTGTAAAACTATTTTGAGTTTTTTTCCTATATGGAATAGTATTTTGCCCAAAACTATTTAAATTCTCAACAAACTGCAAAAATTTTATCACACTCCAAGGACAATCAAATTTTGCATCGTTTTAGCCTAAATTGAGTGAATTCGGCTTGTCCAGTTTGGCTGAAATCGTGTGGAAGAAATGTGACATACAAAGACAAACGCACCGACATCTTCGTTATCTTCGAGTTTTTCGGATAGGTGGAAAGGTCTTAGTGCGTTTTTTTTTATCAATCTCCATTCACTGCCCAGAGGCAGTTATGTCATGAAACGGAAAACTTTGTTAAAAAAAACAAAATAAATGGTATTTAGTGACAAATCGGAATTTTGTTAATATAAAACATCTCTCAAGGAATTCATTTGATTTTTTCCCTAAATGAATAGTAGGTAATAGTATTTTGCCCACAAATCTTTTAATTTCCAACAAATTTAAATAAAATTGTCACACTTCATGGAGAATAAAATTTTGCATCGTTTGAGCTTAAATTGAGTAAAATTGTCCTGACCAGTTACGCTGAAACCATGTGGACAAAATGTGCATACACAGACATCTTCGTAATCTTCGAAAGATTTTTTCCTATATGAAATTGTTTAATTATTTTGCCAACAACTTTTTGAATTTTCAACAAATTACTAAAATTTTATCACACTTCATGGAGGATAAAATTTTGTATCATTTGAGCCTAAACGGAGAAAGATCGGCTTGTCCAGTTCCGTTGAAACCATGTGAATAAAAATTCGTATACACACACAATCGCACAGACATTTTCGTACAGCTTAGAATTGTGCCGATAGGTGTCGCAAAACAAAATTTTTATTCCTTTATTTGACTCAGACTTCAATAGTGACGATTTTTCACCATTGTTCGAGCGAAAGCATTTATTATTGGAATTTTGATAGAATTTTCAAATTATTAATTTTCAATTCATCACCAGCAGTCCTGAAATTCTACCCCTCAGTCACACCCGTGCTCAAGGGAGATCTTTCCTCGGGCAAAAAACATTTCCATATTTCATCTGGAGCATAAATTTCCACCTTTTTCCACCGTCGATTTTTCCACCATTTCCATTATTTCTGGCGTCGTCCACGCGCACACGTAATGAAATGGAACAAACATATTTGAAAACTGTCGCTCCGAATCACCTCACCGGGAAAACGTGATCGTCGTCGTCGCCGTCTTCATCGTTCTCGCCATA
Source organism: Uranotaenia lowii (assembly GCF_029784155.1). NCBI lineage: Eukaryota > Metazoa > Arthropoda > Insecta > Diptera > Culicidae > Uranotaenia > Uranotaenia lowii. The sequence continues at coordinate 184,570,519 of NC_073691.1, forward strand.
TCGTTGTCGTTGATAACTTCTGTAAATGGGTTCGGGAATGTGTTTAAAACGACACTTTAAAAGCTATCTCGGGTCGTGTTCCCTAATGAGACATCCCATTCTAGGAGAGCCGGCTTCAGGCGCGGATCTTATTTCAGAAACCCGGCATTCGCCCCCACACATTTCCTACGCAAATGGCGTACGCGGCAGCCGGAAAATTGTTGTTCGGGAAAAACTTTGCAATAAATAAATGTCAGCAGCACGTGGTGTTGAGTCGTTTTTCTCATCGCACATTTGCTGCCGCAGCACCGCAAAATGACTTTTCTTCCGTCCGGTTTCGTGTCGAGGAAAGCGTGGAAAAACTCGGCGAGGGTTGGTGAGGATAGGACAGAAACTCCAACAGCAACCTTTCCTTCATTATGAAACATAAAGCATACATATCGCACTACGGATTTTTCCTTCCCGAGAAAATTCAAGGAACAGAAGAAAAAAACACAATCCGGATCCATATCTGTGCGGGGTCGAAAACGTGTCCGGAATACGGAAACCCCCCCAGAAAAAGTTGAAAAAAAAACCAAAGCAACCCGGGAACATTTCGTTTCGATGGAAAGTTTTCCACACCCCATAGATTTTTCACCGCCTGCTGCCAAACTCGACAACGACAAGTGTGTGCGAGTGTAAGTTGCAATATCTGGAAAAGTTGAACGAGCAAATCCCATCCTAGATGGCTCTGAGGACGCGGGACGGCCATGTTTCATATTTTCAATTTGTTTTATGTTCCCATTATTCTTTCGTGTTTCTGTGCTCTGTTTTTTCGATTTTTTTTTGTCTTACTTGAAAGTGTTTTTTTTGCTGTTGTCGACTGCAATTTTTCTTAGTTGACTGCTGGCTGACATCCAAAAATAAAGCGATGAATATTTAAACAAAATTTGGAGAAGCCAATCACTCAATTTTGACAATTTGACAATTTTGAAAACTTTGACAATTTTGACAATTTTGACAATTTTGACAATTTTGACAATTTTGACAATTTTGACAATTTTGACAATTTTGACAATTTTGACAATTTTGACAATTTTGACAATTTTGACAATTTTGACAATTTTGACAATTTTGACAATTTTGACAATTTTGACAATTTTGACAATTTTGACAATTTTGACAATTTTGACAAATATGACAAATATTAACAATTTTGACAATTTTGACAATTATGACAATTTTGACAATCTCGACAATTTTGACAATTTTGACAATTTTGACAATTTTGACAATTTTGAAAATTTTGACAATTTTGGCAATTTTGACAATTTTGACAATTTTGACAGTTTTGACAGTTTTGACAATTTTGATAATTTTGACAATTTTGACAATTTTGACAATTTTGACAATTTTGACAATTTTGACAATTTTGACAATTTTGACAATTTTGACAATTTTGACAATTTTGAGAATTTTGACAATTTTGACAATTTTGACAATTTTGACAATTTTGACAATTTTGACAATTTTGACAATTTTGACAATTTTGACAATTTTGACAATTTTGACAATTTTGACAATTTTGACAATTTTGACAATTTTGACAATTTTGACAATTTTGAAAATGTTTGACAATTTTGACAATTTTGACAATTTTGACAATTTTGACAATTTTGACAAATATGACAAATATTAACAATTTTGACAATTTTGACAATTATGACAATTTTGACAATCTCGACAATTTTGACAATTTTGACAATTTTGACAATTTTGACAATTTTGACAATTTTGAAAATTTTGACAATTTTGACAATTTTGACAATTTTGACAATTTTGACAATTTTGACAATTTTGACAATTTTGACATTTTTCACAATTTTGACAATTGTGACAATTTTGACAATTTTGACAATTTTGACAATTTTGACAATTTTGACAATTTTGACAATTTTGACAATTTTGACAATTTTGACAATTTTGACAATTTTGACAATTTTGACAATTTTGACAATTTTGACAATTTTGACAATTTTGACAATTTTAACAATTTTAACAATTTTGGCAACTTTGACAATTTTGACAGTTGTGACAATTTTGACAATTTTGTCAATTTTGACAATTTTGACAATTTTGACAAATATGACAAATATTAACAATTTTGACAATTATGACAATTTTGATAATTTTGACAATTTTGACAATTTTGACAATTTTGACAATTTTGACAATTTTGACAATTTTGACAATTTTGACAATTTTGACAATTTTGACAATTTTGACAATTTTGACAATTTTGACAATTTTGACAATTTTGACAATTTTGACAATTTTGACAATTTTGACAATTTTGACAATTTTGACAATTTTGACAATTTTGACAATTTTGACAATTTTGACAATTTTGACAATTTTGACAATTTTGACAATTTTGACAATTTTGACAATTTTGACAATTTTGACAATTTTGACAATTTTGACAATTTTGACAATTTTGACAATTTTGACAATTTTGACAATTTTGACAATTTTGACAATTTTGACAATTTTGCTCTGTAGACAATTTTGAAAATTTTGACAATTTTGCTAATTTTGACAATTTTGAAAATTTTGACAATTTTGACAATTTTGAAAATTTTGACAATTTTGACAATTTTGACAATTTTGACAATTTTGACAATTTTGACAGTTTTTGACAATTTTGACAATTTTGACAATTTTGATAATTTTGACAATTTTGACAATTTTTACCATTTTTACCATTTTGGCAATTTTAACAATTTTGACAATTTTGGCAATTTCTACAATTTTGACAATTTTGACAATATTGTCAATTTAAACAATTTTGACAATTTTGACAAATCTGGACAATTTTGACAATTTTGACAATTTTGACAATTTTGACAATTTTGACAATTTTGACAATTTTGACAATTTTGACAATTTTGACAATTTTGACAATTTTGACAATTTTGAAAATTTTGACAATTTTGCCAATTTTGAAAATTTTGAAAATTTTGAAAATGTTGAAAATGTTGAAAATTTTGACAGTTTTGACAATTTTGCTATGTAGACAATTTTGACAATTTTGACAATTTTGCTAATTTTGACAATTTTGAAAATTTTGACAATTTTGAAAATTTTGAAAATTTTGACAATTTTGACAATTTTGACAATTTTGACAATTTTGACAATTTTGACAATTTTGACAATTTTGACAATTTTGACAATTTTGACAATTTTGACAATTTTGACAATTTTGACAATTTTGACAATTTTGACAATTTTGACAATTTTGACAATTTTGACAATTTTGACAATTTTGACAATTTTGACAATTTTGACAATTTTGACAATTTTGACAATTTTGACAATTTTGACAATTTTAACAATTTTAACAATTTTGACAATTTTGACAATTTTGACAATTTTGACAATTTTGACAATTTTGACAATTTTGACAATTTTGACAATTTTGACAATTTTGACAATTTTGATAATTTTGACAATTTTGACAATTTTGACAATTTTGACAATTTTGACAATTTTGACAATTTTGACAATTTTGACAATTTTGGCAATTTTGACAATTTTGACAATTTTGACAATTTTGACAATTTTGACAATTTTGACAATTTTGACAATTTTGACAATTTTGACAATTTTGACAATTTTGACAATTTTGACAATTTTGACAATTTTGACAATTTTGACAATTTTGACAATTTTGACAATTTTATCAATTTTGACAATTTTGACAATTTTGACAAATTTTGACAATTTTGACACTTTTGATAATTTTGACAATTTTGACAATTTTGACAATTTTGACAATTTTGACAATTTTGACAATTTTGACAATTTTGACAATTTTGACAATTTTGACAATTGTGACAATTTCGACAATTTTGACAATTTTGACGATTTTGACAATTTTGACAATTATGACAATTTTGACAATTTTGACAATTTTGACAATTTTGACAATTTTGACAATTTTGACAATTTTGACAATTTTGACAATTTTGACAATTTTGACAATTTTGACAATTTTGACAATTTTGACAATTTTGACAATTTTGACAATTTTGACAATTCTTTGAATCTTCAGCTAAGCTGCTTCTTTGTTTTTATTGAAACAGAGTATGTCTTTAAGATATTCTGACATGAAGATAATTCAACCTCGAGTTTGTTTGTGCCCTCCAATACTGCAGAACGCAGCCGGAAAAATTTGATTTGATGGTTCAATTGGTGTCCTTCAAAAGATCAATCCAACGGTGGCAACAAATGAGTTGCCATCAACCAGAGTCCAAAAAAAAAACAAGACAAAAAGCCTTGCAACTTTTGCTGTCTCGCAGCGTTTCAGATTTTTTGTTCGTTCGATTTTTTCTCTGTTGATGGAGAGGGGGACTAAAACACACAATACCGACACCTGCTAACTCATCCCCCCCTACTCCCCATGGTTTTTTGTCCGTCCACCTTTTCACATACGAGAGGGTGTTTTGATAGTGTGTGTGCTCCGGAATGCCGATATGTCTATCGATCTTCCCTGTTCTTCCAGCTAGGTTCTACCAAAAGAAAACTGCTTTTGCCAACCAGCCAGAAACAAAAAAAAACAGCAAGACACAACAACAGCGAAACGACCGGAATGAAGTGAGTGGAATTTTATTTAATCGCATGCGCATAAAATGCAATCAATAAACCACCTTCTTCCCTTTTTCCACCCCAAAGTTTCCCGGAGCTTGGAGTTTCTAAATTTGTGGCCCCATCTGCCA
>NC_073691.1:184575754-184589990 GCF_029784155.1 Uranotaenia lowii
TTTTTGACAATTTTGACAATTTTGACAATTTTGACAATTTTGACAATTTTGACAATTTTGACAATTTTGACAATTTTGACAATTTTGACAATTTTTGACAATTTTGACAATTTTGACAATTTTGACAATTTTGACAATTTTGACAATTTTGAAAATTTTGACAATTTTGACAATTTTGAAAATTTTGACAATGTTGACAATTTTGACAATTTTGACAATTTTGACAATTTTGACAATTTTGACAATTTTGACAATTTTTGACAATTTTGACAATTTTGACAATTTTGACAATTTTGACAATTTTGACAATTTTGACAATTTTGACAATTTTGACAATTTTGACAATTTTGACAATTTTGACAATTTTGACAATTTTGACAATTTTGACAATTTTGACAATTTTGACAATTTTGACAATTTTGACAATTTTGACAATTTTGACAATTTTGACAATTTTGACAATTTTGACAATTTTGACAATTTTGACAATTTTGACAATTTTGACAATTTTGACAATTTTGACAATTTTGACAATTTTGACAATTTTGACAATTTTGACAATTTTGACAATTTTGACAATTTTGACAATTTTGACAATTTTGACAATTTTGACAATTTTTGACAATTTTGACAATTTTGACAATTTTGACAATTTTGACAATTTTGACAATTTTGACAATTTTGACAATTTTGACAATTTTGACAATTTGACAATTTTGACAATTTTGGACAATTTTTGACAATTTTGACAATTTTGACAATTTTGACAATTTTTGACAATTTTGACAATTTTGACAATTTTGACAATTTTGACAATTTTGACAATTTTGACAATTTTGACAATTTTGACAATTTTGACAATTTTGACAATTTTGACAATTTTGACAATTTTGACAATTTTGACAATTTTGACAATTTTGACAATTTTGACAATTTTGACAATTTTGACAATTTTGACAATTTTGACAATTTTGACAATTTTGACAATTTTGACAATTTTGACAATTTTGACAATTTTGACAATTTGACAATTTTGACAATTTTGACAATTTTGACAATTTTGACAATTTTGACAATTTTGACAATTTTGACAATTTTGACAATTTTGACAATTTTGACAATTTTGACAATTTTGACAATTTTGACAATTTTGACAATTTTGACAATTTTGACAATTTTGACAATTTTGACAATATTGACAATTTTGACAATATTGACAATTTTGACAATTTTGACAATTTTGACAATTTTGACAATTTTGACAATTTTGACAATTTTGACAATTTTGACAATATTGACAATTTTTGACAATATTGACAATTTTGACAATTTTGACAATTTTGACAATTTTGACAATTTTGACAATTTTGACAATTTTGACAATTTTGACAATTTTGACAATTTTGACAATTTTGACAATTTTTACAATATTGACAATTTTGACAATATTGACAATTTTGACAATTTTGACAATTTTGACAATTTTGACAATTTTGACAATTTTGACAATTTTGACAATTTGACAATTTTGACAATTTTGACAATTTTGACAATTTTGACAATTTTGACAATTTTGACAATTTTGACAATTTTGACAATTTTGACAATTTTGACAATTTTGACAATTTTGACATTTTTCACAATTTTGACAATTGTGACAATTTTGACAATTTTGACAATTTTGACAATTGAATTTTGACAATTTTGACAATTTTGACAATTTTGACAATTTTGACAATTTTGACAATTTTGACAATTTTGACAATTTTGACAATTTTGACAATTTTGACAATTTTGACAATTTTGACAATTTTGACAATTTTGACAATTTTGACAATTTTGACAATTTTGACAATTTTGACAATTTTGACAATTTTGACAATTTTGACAATTTTGACAATTTTTACAATTTTGACAATTTTGACAATTTTGACAATTTTGACAATTTTGACAATTTTGACAATATCGACAATTTTGACAGTTTTGACAATTTTGACAATTTTGACAATTTTGACAATTTTGACAATTTTGACAATTTTGACAATTTTGACAATTTTGACAATTCTGACAATTTTGACAATTTTGACAATTTTGACAGTTTTGACAATTTTGACAATTTTGACAATTTTGACAATTTTGACAATTTTGACAATTTTGACAATTTTGACAATTTTGACAATTTTGACAATTTTGACAATTTTGACAATTTTGACAATATCGACAATTTGACAATTTTGACAATTTTGACAATTTGGACAATTTTGACAATTTTGACAATTTTTACAATTTTGACAATTTTGACAATTTTGACAATTTTGACAATTTTGACAATTTTGACAATTTTGACAATTTTGACAATTTGACAATTTTGACAATTTTGACAATTTTGACAATCTTGACAATTTTGACAATTTTGACAATTTTGACAATTTTGACAATTTTGACAATTTTGACAATTTTGACAATTTTGACAATTTTGACAATTTTGACAATTTTGACAATTTTGACAATTTTGACAATTTTGACAGTTATGACAATTTTGACAATTTTGAATTTTTCGACGATTTCGACAATTTTGACAAATTTGACAAGCTGATGCTTATTTTTCCTAATACAGAGTATTTCTATAAGATATCTTGACATGTAGAAAATTCAACCTCGACGCTATTTTTCATGCACCAAAATTGCAGAACGCAGCCGGAAAGATTCGATTTGATGGTTCAATTGGCGTCCTCCAAAATGATCAATCCAACGTTGGCAACAAATAAGTTGCCATCAACCATAGTCCAAAAAAAAAACATGACAAAAAGCCTTGCAACTTCTGCTGTCTATTAGCGTTTCAGATTTTTTGTTCGTTCGATTTTTTCTCTGTTGACGGAGAGGGGGACTAAAACACACAATACCGACACCTGCTAACTCATCCCCCCCTACTCCCCATGGTTTTTCGTTCGTCCACCTTTTCACATACGAGAGGGTGTTTTGATAGTGTGTGTGCTCCGGAATGCCGATATGTCTATCGATCTTCCCTGTTCCTCCAGCTAGGTTCTACCAAAAGAAAACTGCTTTTGCCAACCAGCCAGAAACAAAAAAAAAACAGCAAGACACAACAACAGCGAAACGGCCGGAATGAAGTGAGTGGAATTTTATTTAATCGCATGCGCATAAAATGCAATCAATAAACCACCTTCTTCCCTGTTTCCACCCCAAAGTTTCCCGGAGCTTGGAGTTTCTAAATTTGTGGCCCCATCTGCCTTCTAGGCGTCTGTATGCATGTGCTAAGGTACATAAACGGTATAAATAGAGGAGTGATTCCTCCCGAGCAAACCTCCATCCATCCTTCCATTTGTGCTTTGTTGAATCTTTTTTTCCCATTTTTTTTGGATGGTGGCGTGGACCAATTTTTGTGCTTCTGCCAAGACAAGGGCGTCAGAGTTCGGAATATATCTTTGGGAGAACACCCCTTCTTGTGCCGCCCATGGATGATTGAAGGGAAGAAAAAAAAACGAAAACGACTCCGATGATGGCCTTGTGTGCTATCATCTGCTGCGAGATAGTGGAGCGAATTGAGACCATTTTACTCGACCGAGCTGCTCCAAATGACGACGGATTGATGATGGCGGGAAGCTGGAATGATTTGACCTTTTTTCCCCAGTCTTTCTTTCCTTGGGGTTCTCCGACGGTCCGCTCGTAAATACTTCCGCTACGGCTGATTCCGGCTTCGGAGTCCCCCAGGGTAATTACTCGATTGATTGAAGATCCAGCACACACCCGATCCCCGGGCACAAATTGCTAGGAATTTCATTACAGAGTCCTGACTGCTGCTGCTGCTGCTTCGGGGTTGCATTTGGTCATAAAATTTTGCTATTGCGCATAAACTTCGCGCGTTTCCGTTGGCCGCCTTGGAGAAAGAGAGGGAGAAAGACACTCTAGGAAAGCAAATTCCTCTTCCGTGTTGTCGTAAAATCGATTTCCCCCAACTCCAGCAGGATGCCTTTGTGCCAGCAGCAGCAGCTTTTAATGAATCCTGGAACACGGCCACGCCCTACCCTGACAGATCACCGGCGGCAAACCCAAGGAAATAGCGAACAGATAGCACTCGGAGCCAAAGTTGGTCCTTCGAGCCGGATTGCTGGAACGTACAGCTTTCGCTTGGTGGTCGAGCAAAGTGGTTGGGGGAAAGTTGCTCTAGTCCGGGTAAAATTGCTGATATTAGCAGAATTTTCCAGCACCACATCCACCAAGGGCTGCATCGGAAGGACAAAAGATGGGGGTGTTTGACGGTCGTAAATTTCAATAAAAAATGAATCCAGACAACGACGACGCTGCCGCGCGAGAAAATCCCTCAGGCGACACATTGCACGGCAAGGTTCAATTCCGGGCGATTGCGACAACGCATGAACGAGGCGACGCGGTCGTCTCTCGTTTTGTTTCCTCCCGTTCGAATGGGGCCTAGATTTTCGATAAAACTAATTTATCTCCCCGAACGATTCCGCTAAAGCCATGGTTTCTTTTCTGACGGAGGTTCGAGGGATTTGGAACGATTTATCCGAAAAACTTAGCGTGGGATTTATGAATTCGATTGTGTTAATCTAGCTGTGTGGCAGATGGTTAATTTCGGAAGTCACTTAAAGTTTGAACGTAGGATCTGACTCATCGAGGAGTTCAAACAGTCTTCATCTTATTGGAATTCTTAAAATTTATCAAAACTTTTCAAAAATGTCATAAGATTTAAATTTTTCATAATTGTCCGAAATTATCGAAAATCTGTCAAAATTAAAAAGAAATTTCAAATTGATTGAAATTTCTGATTAAAACAACAAATCATAATTTTCACGGTCGCCATACTGGGTCAAATTTAAGAAAAAAAAATTCAAATTTTCCCAAGGTTAACAAATTGTAACGTTCGTTATTTTGTTGAAACAATACAAACTTCAGGTTTCACTTTTGATTCAGGCATCTGAACAAATTATTTTACGGTCGCCATATTGGAGACAGTTTTAAACATAATCTCACTTGCCTAAACATAACCGATTGAAAAATTGATGACGTTCTGCTCGATACTGCTAATTCAAGATAATGAATAGAATTTTTCACGTTCGCCATATTGTAAAAAAAAATTCAAAACTGTTAAATTTTGAAAACATTTCACGATTGAGTTAAAGTCAAAAGTAAATGTAAATTTCAAAATGAGACTACATGTTTAAATTTAGATTTCTGATTAAGATGGTTGATTGAAACTTATCACGGTCGCCATATTAATGACATAGGAAATTTCATAAGCTTACAAAACGCTACCACAGTTAATTTTCAATTAAACTAGCTGTGTAGGTACATTTTAAAATTGACAATTAACAATACGACTGAGCCGGAGCCAGAGAAACAACATCGCTGTTGTTGGCCCCCCTGGCAAAGAAACAAACAAGCGTGTAACATTTATTGGCCCATTTGCTACATGGACAAGAAAAACAAACTTTCGGCTGTTGGCACATGGATGGGGGTGTTGTGTGGAGTTTTGTGTTTTGTTTTGTTTTGAATAACTCCAAGCTTCAGCTCCAAGCAACTGGACTGGGATCTCTCTGAGGAGAAAGAGAAAAAACAGTCATAACTTGCTAACAGTCGTATCTTATTACATTCAGTCTTGCTGATGGGTTGAAGATTATTTTCTAAATGTTTACAATTGAGCTGCGTTTTTGCAAACAATCCGTTCATGGGACTGAAGTTTGACTGCTGGATCCCAATTGAAGAACTGATATTCATAAATTAAGCATTGAACAAGTTCGAAGAAGTTGATTTTTTTGTGTTGTTCTTCCCTGCGTTCAGCCATTTTTTTTTGGTAACGGACGAATGTGCTAGGGACAAAAAGGAATGGGCAAAATTTACGACTTGTTTGCCAATTTTATCCCTGATCCGAAAAGTCCTGCCAAGCAACTCCCAGGATCCAATAAAAAACAGATATCAATTTAAACTGCATAGAAACAAAGTTGTTTTAAAAATTTCAACCTCTTCATTCGGTTTAAACTTGAAAGGGATCGAAAAGAAAATCCGAACATATGAACAACATGGCTGTTGTTGGGGTCATTAAATCACTTGTCGAAGCAAAATTTATGACCCAAGCGTTGAGACTTTTAATTGAACAGCTGTTTTTTTTTTTGCTCACTCGCTTGTTTCTGCAGCGTTCGCCTTTACACGCTTGACAGTTTTCCATTTTAATTAAACGCGGGAGAAAAGGTCGAATTTTTAATCCAAATTTACCCTCGAAGCTCGAAGCTTCGAAGCAGCAGCAGCAGCAAAAAAAAGGGTTTTAATCATGTTAAATTAAACATCATCCCTTCACAGATTCGCTGCAGCCTGTGCCCGTATGGGTGAATTTTAATCCGTGAGCGGGGAAGTAAATACAAAAACTGAAAAATCTCGAGCGAAGAAGCTGTAAGTTGAAACCATCTGCAAAGTATCCATCTTTCGACGGGTCGTTTCTCTGGGCCGGAATCGGTCTCTACATTGTTGAAAACGACAGGGTATTTGCTGTTGTTTTCATTAGTTGATGATCAACAAAACCGGGGAATGCCGTGTCAGTTTCAGCTTTTTCGGTCGGTCTGCGCCTCCTGTTTTCCCTCCCTTGTTGGATCCTCTCCGCATCGACAGTCATGTGAGAGATGATGTTTTAAATATTTGCCCAGCTCATCCCCAAAAGCCGAATTTCTCTCAAAGTCTAGCAAGCCTTTCTACCGAAAAAGGGGTGAGCACAGATGGATGTTTACAAAATAAGTTGCTACCTCGCCCACCATCATCATCACATCACTGGACGGGACTGGACAGTATGGGTTCAATCTTCATGGGGGCATCCCACACCAAAACCAAAATTTAAACAACAACCAACTAGCGATAGCGTGACTGATTGATGAACATCCTCCCTCGATTTCATATTTCCCAAACCACATCGAACCAACTCAATCAAGATTAGTTTGTTTTTTTTCCGGTTCAATTTGAAAAAAAAAATCCAAGAGAAAATGGGTTAAACCAAATCACTCACTTCGAGGAAAAAAAAATTTGCCCCAATCGAAGGAAATTGAAATGTTCGCACCAGCGGATCTTAACATCCGTCTTAAAAAAAAATAGAAAAACTAAAAAATCGGCCATCAACTGATCCCCTATGATCTTCGTTGGGTGCCGTGGAGTTATGGGCTTAGGAAAATCGGCTATAGACCATTCGCTGATATACATGAGCCAATACGACCAACTGCAAATGGAATGGTTATGGTCGATGGGAAGTAAAGAACGGGTTTACATCCTTTTAGAGTTGGGTTTACAGTTATTCTCATCACAAAAAAGTATTCTAGAAAAAACGATTTAATTCGTTAATATTCTCAATTTTTTTCGTTCTGTTTAAGTTAACTGGCCACCCTGCTATGTTGTAAACCAGATACTCTTGCATAAATTATTTCACGAATAACTGAGGTAGATTTAGGGAAATATTCCACCTTTGTCTCGTTGAACAACTCACAACCAACGTTTTATACACATCCATAAAAAATTTCAGATGTCCTCATGGTTGGAAAATGTAGTTTTACGAATTTTAGCTTAAGTACGACTCCCTTAGGAGTCTTCAAACTTTTTTTTTTAGTCCAGATTACTTTGTCTACTTTTTAACGCCCTAGCCAGAACAATTGTGTATATTGCGAAGAAATTCAATATATTAACTTTTAACTGAAGACCATCTGTGTTAAATTGATTTTTTGTTCCATGTGAAAACTCTGAGAAGCGAATGGAAGGGGCTTTGCTAAGTTATCCATACAATATTAGAGGATTTTCCTGCAGTTTTTTTTTTACAAAAAAACAGGAAAAACCTCTTCCATTCGGTTTTCAAAATTTTAACATGAAAAAAAAATCACTTTTTCTCAGAAAGTCTTCAGTTAAAAGTCAAAACATTGAATTTCTTCGCTATATACACAATTTTTAATACTAACGCATTGAAAAGTGTACAAAGTACTCTGGACTAAAAAACAAAAGTTTAAGACTCCTAAAGAAGTCGTACTGAAGTTAAAATTCTTATAACTGCATTTGCCAACGACGGGGCCTGTTGAGAAGTATTATTCATATGAAAACATTGAAAAGCGAATTAAAAGGGCTTTGCTAAGTTAGCCATTCAATATTAAAGAATTTTTCTGCTTTTTCTTTAAAAAAAAAAAGAGGAAAATCCTGTAACATGGTATGGATATGCTACATAGGCTAAGTAGCAAATCCCCTTATATTCAATGTTCAAAGTATTCACGCGAGAAAAAAAACTATTTTTACACAGAAAGTTTTCAGTTGAAAGTCAATATATTGATTTTTTTTCTGAATTCTGCTTACTAGGATATTGAAAAGTATACAAAGTACTCTGGACTAAAAAAAATTAAAAAATCCTAAGGAAGTCTAGCTGGAGTTAAAATTCTTTTTACTGCATTTCTCAACGACGAGGCCTGTTGAAAAGTATTTTTCAGGTGAAAACTTTGAAAAGCAAATGAAAGAGGCTTTGCTAAGTTAGCGAGAGAAGAGAATTATCTTGCTCTTCTTTTAAAAAAGCAGAAAAATCCTTTAAAATGATATGGATAACTTAGGAATGCTTCTTATATTTGCTTTTCAAAGTTTACACGTGAAAAATAAACATTTTTACACAAAAAGCATTTAGATAAAAGTCAATATATTGATTTTTTTTCGAATCCGATTTTGCTTGCTAGGACATTGAAAAGTATACAAAGTATTCTAGACTAAGAAAAATTAAAGAATCCTAAGGAAGTCTTACTGAAGTTTAACTCACTGCGACTAATTCATTTGATCTATTGTGGAATAACCGGGGATCTGAGATGAAGGGAGAAAATACGTCTATGATTACACATATTGTGCAGCCAATGATTGAATTTGTGGTAATTTGTGGCAATCTGTTAGAGAGCATTAGAAGGTTTGAGTTAAAATGAGAGAAAACAGTGCTCAGAGAGAGTGAAATTGTGCAAATTGTTTCAAATTGTTGCAATTTGTGAAGCAGTTGTGTTAATTTGATCATTACCATTCCAAATGCAAAGAATGCTCTCTCGATTTCAATCCCTTGGGAAAAACCCAATTCAATATTTTTCTGAACACGTCGTACTGTCATTATTAATGAAGATAGAAGTTGTAGTCGAAATCGAGACCTAATTCTAGTTTGAGATGTTATTTCTCATGAAAAATGGCCGGATTTCATTGAAAAGGTCCAGATTTTACCTAGATTTATTCGCCATTGTAAGTTTTTTATTCATGCGTAAATTAAAAAAAATTACGAAAATGACAAAATGGATGAAACAAATTGACAAAATTGACAAAATTTACAAACTGACAAAATTTACAAAATTGACATAACTGACAAAATTGAAAGAATTGACAAAATTGACAAAATTGATAAAAATTGATCAAATTGAATAAATTGACAAAATTGACAAAAATGACAAAATTCACGAAATTGACAAAATTGACAAAACTGACAAAATTGACAAAATTGACATAATTGAAAAAATTGACAAAATTGACAAAATTGACAAAATTGACAAAATTGACAAAATTGACAAAATTGACAAAATTGACAAAATTGACAAAATTGACAAAATTGACAAAATTGACAAAATTGACAAAATTGACAAAATTGACAAAATTGACAGTATTGACAAAATTGACAAAATTGACAAAATTGACAAAATTGACAAAATTGACAAAATTGACAAAATTGACAAAACTGACAAAATTGACAAAACTGAAAAAAAAAACAAAATTGTCAATCATTTTTGTAATCTTTGTCTTTTTGGTCATTTTTGTCATTTTTGTCATTTTTGTTATTTTTGTTATTTATGTCATTTTTGTAATTTTTGTCATTTTTGTTATTTTTGTCATTTATGTCATTTTTGTCATTTTTGTCATTTTTGTCATTTTTGTCATTTTTGTCATTTTTGTCATTTTTGTCATTTTTGTCATTTTTGTCATTTTTGTCATTTTTGTCATTTTTGTCATTTTTGTCATTTTTGTCATTTTTGTCATTTTTGTCATTTTTGTCATTTTTGTCATTTTTGTCATTTTTGTCATTTTTGTCATTTTTGTCATTTTTGTCATTTTTGTCATTTTTGTCATTTTTGTCATTTTTGTCATTTTTGTCATTTTTGTCATTTTTGTCATTTTTGTCATTTTTGTCATTTTTGTCATTTTTTGTCATTTTTTGTCATTTTTGTCATTTTTGTCATTTTTGTCATTTTTGTCATTTTTGTCATTTTTGTCATTTTTGTCATTTTTGTCATTTTTGTCATTTTTGTCATTTTTGTCATTTTTGTCATTTTTGTCATTTTTGTCATTTTTGTCATTTTTGTCATTTTTGTCATTTTTGTCATTTTTGTCATTTTTGTCATTTTTGTCATTTATGTCATTTTTGTCATTTTTGTCATTTTTGTCATTTTTGTCATTTTTTGTCATTTTTTGTCATTTTTGTCATTTTTGTCATTTTTGTCATTTTTGTCATTTTTGTCATTTTTGTCATTTTTGTCATTTTTGTCATTTTTGTCATTTTTGTCATTTTTGTCATTTTTGTCATTTTTGTCATTTTTGTCATTTTTGTCATTTTTGTCATTTTTGTCATTTTTGTCATTTTTGTCATTTTTGTCATTTTTGTCATTTTTGTCATTTCTGTCATTTTTGTCATTTTTGTCATTTTTGTCATTTTTGTCATTTTTGTCATTTTTGTCATTTTGTAATTTTTGTCATTTTTGTCATTTTTGTCATTTTTGTCATCATCCCATTTTTGTTAAATTGTCTGGTCCTTGTTTAAAAACTTAATTTTATTTGGATGGTATAATAGATTACACCGAATCAGTCGGTTGTTTAATAAAGTTAAAAAAAAGTTGATATGGCGACCGTGATAATAACAATAGCTGGATATTCTTGCCTTCATGGATGTGTGTATAATTGATATATATTTTTTGAAAAAAAAAATATGTTGCTTCCGTTATTTTTGTGGAATCTCTTAAAGGTAAAACTTGTTTTGTTTGGCAAACCTTGTTTCGAAAATGATCTCATCATTTATATCATTTTGGGCTACATTTTTCACACGTTCAATCAAGCAATAAATATTTACATAGTTGCATTCGTGTTGCACCAATGAAGCAATACCTCAATAGAATTGCGTTCACGATCGTTTGCCGCGCAGTGGGCGTTAGGAAATTAGCAAATCCAACCAGCTGCAGCCCCGAATAAGCAAACTCCAACATGTGCGCGTATTGGCACCAGTGAATGCCAATTCAGAAAAAGTGTCACATTCTATGCCGGTGGCCATGCTTTTTTCTTTCATTGGTGCTGTGCCGTCACATTTTTCTATGGATTTTTGCATTCCAACCTCAGCAACCATAGCAAAATAAAATAAAGAAAGTCGACATCGATGGCCGATGATGGTAAAATGTTGCTGGCTTCCGGCACTGACCTACGCTACGCCACACGCAACGCATTCGACGCCTGAGCTTAGATTCAGAGACGTAGAGAGAGAGCACACACACACACGCACAGTCTCGTAAACTACTTGTTCATGGCCTGCTGTCATGCTGTCACCGATATCGACGACCTACAACACAGCGCGCGACGACTTGGCGGATCGGACCAAGTGCAGCGGCAATAACGACTAATAGTAACGATGATAATAATAACAACAACAAAAACAACAACAACAACAATAACACCGAGACGGACTTAAGCTCACAACCCAAGTTGGGGCCAACATTCGGGCACAGCGGAAGGACGGGGGAGGGTCATCATATTTCGATTCAGTGTCCCATTTGATGGCCTTAAAGTGATCATATTTTCCTGGGTTGTTGTTGTTGCTTTTTTGTTCATTTTTGCGAAACGCTTTTGTGGAGATGCAAATCCCCATTGCTACGAAGAAATTGTCCGGTCGTTATGGGGGTTTTTATTTATTATGGCCCTACTTCGACAGTGTTGCCAAACTATTTGTCTTTTCCAACAAATTAAGTTTCCCTTTCTTTCAATCAATCTGGTAACTCTTTCGGAAAGGACCCGACAACCCCTTATTCAAATGTTTTCAATTGAAAGACGGAATCAACGACGGAAACAATTCCAAGACGGCTCTGTGCTGCTCTGACTAAATAGAAGAATAGAGAGGACGCAGGAAGCGAAACAGAAAAAACCGCTTATCTCCATAAATAGAAAGTGGTAAAACGACCATAAAACCGTGTGTTCACAATGTAGTTTTATGGCCGGCCGTGTCTAGTAAAACCACTAATAAAAGCGATTGTTATTTCCCGCGCGCCCAGTCAAATGAACCTTTGCCAATATGTTGGGTACACCACACATCCCCCCTCCCTCTAGATGGTGTTGGATGTGAGAGGAGGGTCAGGGGACTAGAAAATCCGCAATAAGTCCCCTGCCTGGCAGGATCGCCACATGTGCCGATGCACTTCTTCTGGTTGGTGGTGGTTTGGTAATATGTGGCACAAAAGTTTAATGGTTGCTTCTAAGACGCACTCACACAAACACTGAGCAAAATGCATCGGTACGTTTCAGAGGAAAAAATGGAAAATCAAGTTACGTTGACATTCGTGAGAGGTGTGGCCGTCGCAGGGTGCGGGTGTAGCGGGATGAATATCAATTTATTTGCCTCCCGCATCGCTCCGGTGTGGAATCTGGACGGACCAAGAATATGCAATTGAGCACATTTCATAGTTGATTCGCATCCAAGCTGCAGCTGGGGCCAAGTAGACGTTCCAGGGGAGGGACGGTTTTGCGACAGCCGCCGTTTGTCGTAATTAATTTTCATTCCGCCCTCAGCGTTGCTCTACGGTGACGATCGTCAAGTGCAGCGTCGCCATTCGGCCGAATCGAGGACAGATTGGTCGTTAGAAATTGTTTCAATTTAAGGTGGTCTCTCGTCCATATAATTGCAGCGACTGACTGGGCCACACTGGTCCACTGTTGGAAGGTAGGAGGAATCGTATCCAAATGGGCGAATTATGAGAATGTATGGTGGAGTATTTACGCTTTAAAACTATACTTCGGCAGTATATTCTCATTACCTTTGCCAGTTGCGAAAACATCGTCTTTTGGGTGGTGCTGCTGGATGGAAAGTGGAAACAAGGATCATGTTGCAATCAATGGAATCTGATCTGCATTTATCCGTGATAGCTATAAAATCAAGTATGATCCATAAAAAAAACGAAATTTTTTGGGATTTTTGAGCTGTTTTGCGATTTTTGAGGATGTAAAACTTCAATAAACATAGCAAATGTATGCCAACGGAGATCAACATTGAACGAGCAGGAATATAGGGTGTTTCATTATTAATATAATTTAGGAACAAATCCGATTTTTTCACTTTTATGTTCTCTATAGACTTTTTTTACAATTTTTTTCAATTCAAAATTACATTCCAGTCAATCGTAGGTTGGTGATCGAATTTTCGATCGAAGATTACTCATAAGTTCCAGCACAGACTGATTTGCGATGATTTTGGCCACTTTTTCCAGTCATTTCCGAAGTTTTCGATAGAATCTGCAGGCTCTACTTGTATTCTCAAACACCATTTGGTGTGGTCCCAAAAAGTTTAAATCTTTCTCGCTTGAGGACAATTCGGCAGATCCATCTCCTTTGGTACGATCTGGACTTTGTTGAATTTGAACCAAGCCTTTTGAGTAGTGAACCGATGCTAAATCCGACCAAAACAGTACTGGAAGATCATACTTGCAAATAATGGGGAGCAGGTGACGGTTCCAGCACTCTCGGAAGTTAACAGCTGTATTCATTCTAGAGACGAACTGCTTGGATTTTTTTGATAAGCCATTGCCTTTTTCCGAATTTTTCGGTTAAAATTTATGTTTCCGTCTCGTCTATACTTTTGCCATCCTAAATAGTTTAAAACTGGTCACCCGGAAGCGTTTTGTGGACAAATTTGCGGTTTCATCGTCGATGATAACGCACACAGATTTTCCACACAGCAGTTGATTATATAATTGACGAGCTCTTGGTTTGACAGAAGAAGCTCGTTTTTGACTCAGCTTCGGCATCTTCTGCTTCTAATACATATGTCTTTAGACCCAATCTTACCGTAGTACAATGGACAGTGCTCCGTTTTTGACCACATTCCGAACTGAGGCAGTTTTCTTACTGCCATAAGAACGCATGACTTTCCGGTCCAAAGTTTTGTCCACCGTACCCGGTTTCCGCCAAGATTTTTGTTGGTCCA
>NC_073691.1:184590490-184625315 GCF_029784155.1 Uranotaenia lowii
TAAAAGCGAGTTTGGCTCCTTAAAGCTTCAAGGTATAATAATCCGTTTCAAATAGAGAAGTTACAAAAATAATCAGTTTAGTAGAACAAATTTTGTCTCCATCTCCTCAAACATAAAAGTTAGTATTTTTATTTTTATCGTAATAGGCTGTGACTAATGATTAATACTCTCACGTAGTGAACCTTTTTATTTATTTTTATTTACATAGTATTCCGTCTCACGACATAACTTGACGAACATAATTCCTAAAATTCACTCGGTTCATAGCAACCGTTCTCCAATTTCTCGGGCACCCCACGTTCGCCAGATCACGCTCCACTTGGTCTAACCACCTCGCTCGTTGCGCCCCCGCTCGTCTTGTTCCTACCGGATTCATAGCGAACACCTGTTTTGTAGGACAGTCGTCCGGCATTCTCGCAACATGTCCCGCCCAGCGTATCCGGCCAGCCTTCACCACCTTCTGGATACTGGGTTCGCCGTAGAGGCGCGCGAGCTCGTGGTTCATCCTTCGCCTCCACACTCCGTTCTCCTGTACGCCGCCAAAGATGGTTCTTAACACTCGTCACTCGAATACTCCGAGTGTACGCAGGTCCTCCTCGAGCAATATCCATGTCTCGTGCCCGTAGAGAAAAACCGGTCTAATGAGCGTCATATACAGGTTACACCTCGTGCGAGGGCTAAGTCTTCTCGACCGCAGTTGCTTGTGGAGTCCATAGTAGGCACGACTTCCGCTGATAATTCGCCTCCGGATCTCACGGCTGGTGTCACCAGTGAGCCGAGATAGACAAAGTCTTCGACTATCTCCAGCTCGTCGCCGTCGATCGTGACCTTGTTATTACTGGACAAGCGGGTTCGGTCGGTCTCGGATCCGCAGGCCAGCATGTACTTCGTCTTGGACGTATTGATCATCAACCCAATCCTTCCTGCTTCGCGTTTCAGTTTGCGGTAGATCTCCTCCACCGCCGCAGATGATCTGCCGACTATATCAATGTCATCGGCAAAGCAGATAAGTTGACTGGATCTGTTGAAAATCGTGCCCCGCATTTCGCCCACCGCTCGTCGAATAACACCTTCTAGCGCAACGTTGAACATTATGCAGGATAGACCATCACCTTGTCGAAGCCCCCTGCGCGATTCGAATGAACTCGACAATTCACCCGAAATCCGCACACAGCACTGCGTTCCATCCATCGTCGCCTTGATCAGTCTGATCAGCTTCCCGGAAAAGCCGTTATCGTCCATGATTTTCCATAGCTCGTTACGGTCGATCGTGTCGTATGCGGCTTTGAAGTCGATGAATAGATGATGCGTAGGGACTTGGTGTTCACGGCATTTTTGGAGGATTTGCCGCAATGTGAATATCTGGTCCGTCGTAGACCGTCCCTCCATGAAGCCGGCCTGATGACTTCCCACGAATCTGTTTGCTTGTGGCGTTAGGCGGCGGAGTAGGATTCGGTACAACACTTTGTAGGCGGCATTGAGGACAGTGATCGCTCGGTAGTTCTCACAGTCCAATTTGTCGCCCTTCTTGTAGATGGGGCATATTACCCCCTCCTTCCACTCCTCCGGTAGCTGTTCTATGTCCCAGATCCGGATTATCAACCGATGTAGGCAATCGGCCAACCTGTCGGGGCCCATTTTGATGAGTTCAGCTGCGATGCCATCCTTCCCAGCCGACTTGTTTCTATTCAGCTGGCGAATGGCTTCCTTAACTTCACTCATCGTTGGGAGTGGCTCCTCTTCGTCGTTGGCTACGCCGGCGATGTACCTTCTCCCACCGTCTTGATCTCCTGCATGTGCGCCGTTCAGGTGTTCATCGAAGTGCTGCTTCCACCTTTTGATCACCTCACGATTGTCCGTCAGGATACCCCCGTCCTTATCCCGGCACATTTCGGCTTGCGGCACGAAGCCTTTGCGGGATGCGTTGAGTTTCTGATAGAACTTTCGTGTTTCTTGGGAACGATGCAGCTGCTCCAGCTCCTCGAGCTCCTCCTCCTCCAGGCGGCGCTTTTTCTCCTGGAAAAGTCGGACTCGCTGCCTCTTCCGCTGTCGGTGATTTTCCACATTTCGACGGGTGCCTCTTTGCACTACTGCCGCCCGCGCGGCATTCTCTTCGTCCATCACCCTCCTACACTCCTCGTCGAACCAGTCGTTCCGTCGAGATCGCTCCACATAACCGATGACGTTCTCCGCAGCACTGTTGATGGCTGTTTTGATGGTATCCCAACAGTCCTCGAGAGGGGCTTCGTCAAGCTCGCCCTCTGCCGGCAGCGCTGCTTCGACCGATTGCGCGTAGTCTGCCGCGACCTCAGGTTGCTTCAGTCGCGCGATGTTTAACCGAGGCGGGCGCCGGTTTCGCTTGTTGTTCACTACGGAGAGTTTTGGGCGCATCTTCACCATCACCAGATAATGGTCCGACTCGATGTTGGCGCCCCGACAGGATCTGACGTCGATGATGTCCGAAAAGTGCCGGCTGTCGATCAAAACGTGGTCGATCTGTGATTGCGTTTGGTACGGTGATCTCCAGGTGTACTTGTGTGGGAGGCGGTGCTGAAAAAAGGTACTACGTACGGCCATTCGTTTGGAGGCGGCGAAATCAATAAGTCTGAGGCCGTTTTCGTTGGTCAGCTGGTGCGCGCTGAACCTTCCAATTGTCGGTTTAAATTCCTCCTCCTGGCCGACCTGAGCATTGAAATCCCCGATGACGATCTTGATATCATGTTTTGGGCAACGGTCGTATTCACGCTCCAGCTGCGCGTAGAATTCGTCTTTGTCGTCACCGGTACTTCCGAGGTGAGGGCTATGCACGTTGATGATGCTGATGTTGAAGAACCGGCCCTTGATTCTTAACCGGCACATTCGTGAGTTGATCGGCCACCACCCGATCACGCGCTTTTGCATCTTTCCCATCACTATAAAAGCTGTTCCAAGCTCGTGTGTGTTGCCGCAGCTCTGGTAGATGGCACGACCATCTGGATACGTTCGTACCGTGGAGCCCTTCCAGCATACCTCCTGCAGCGCTACGATGTCGAATTTGCAGCTCTTCAATTCGTTGGAGAGCACGTGGGTACTGCCCACAAAATTTAGAGATCGGCAGTTCCATGTTCCAAGTTTCCAATCGCTAGTCCCTTTTCGTCGCGTGGGTCTTTGCCGATTTCCATCCGAAATTTGTTGTTCGTTATTCGTTGCTTATGTTTTTTTAGTAGTCACAGGCTCGCAAGGCCCGCAGCTAACCCCTCTATCTCGCAGGAGGACCGTCGTGATGTTGCTGTTTTGGGTCCCAAACACCACCAGGACGTTGTTGCACTCCGCACGCCGTCCCTAACATGGAGAACAGACGCGTACGAAGTCCCCTAACTCATTCTGCATGCGACCAAAGCATCCACCGGGGTTGGGTACCCGATCTCCGCTAAGGTTGGTCGCACCCCAGCTAGTACCACGGGGAGGTAGAGAATCGGAGTTGCAGACAAGAGGTGATATGACCACTACCCGAGGGTTGGGTGTATGGGGTCTCGAGTTGCACATTGTCTACTTCACTAGCCTTAGTAGTTAACCTGCATTTAAGAAAAGCGCCCTCTTAAAATAAAATATCGGGCCAAACCGCCGAAAGCTTGGTTAAAAAAATTATCTGCACTGTTTTGTAGCTCAATGTTCAATCTCTAGAGTGAATGCTCAGTAAATCCAACAAAACATTATTGAATTTGCTACCCGGTGGATTGCAATCCGTATGAATGACATAAAATTTGTTAACATACACATAGTTTTCTAACTACGAATACGAACCACCAAAGCAGAGATTCATATGACGAGCTTGAAAACTATTTGCTTGAACTACAACAGCAATCACAGTACTCTCCTTTGTTGAATTTTCAATTAGAAAGCTGAATTGAAGCTCCACGACAAAAGCTCGGATCGATTGGAATTGATTTTGACAGTTTTTTTTTGTATCGATTTGAATTTTGTGTTTTAGACGTCGCTTTACTTAGGTACATGTAGGTTCACTACTTTCACGTTATGGGGAACGGTCCAACTACACAGCAAGAAAATTTCGTGTAAATTTAAACCGAAAACGGAACACCGACTTTGATGTAACATTCTACAACGGTGTATTTTTTTCCAAGATGTTAATTTTAAGATTTATTATCGTAAATATTACAAATCTTTGCTATACATTCAGGACTTTTTGGTTGTCCGTGAATGAATACGCCTCTTTTATAACTATTATTCCACATTTATTTCCAAAATTAACTTTAAAAGATATCATCTGCCATCACGGACAATGTCAGCCTGGAATTTTCGTTGCATCCGATAATTCCCAGCACAGTGATATTGTTCGATTCTCGATTCGTCCCAGAACATCATTATTTTTCGGTCAGCGTCACCTGTGTCTGGCGGAAATTTCTCCGGAAAATCACTGTCACTGATATTGCTACAATGGAGAAAACCCCGATTAATTTCAACAGCATCCTTTTTTCAATAATACATTTTATTAAACTGCTAGATTTCGACGAAAAAAATTCAGTATTATCACAGAAAAAAAATATGAATTTCTGTGATTTTACCCAAAAATTCTGTGATGGTTTTCTGTGATGCTATTTCCATCATTTTCATTGAAAATTCATGACAAATTGTGTTTTTTTTTAACATTTTAGCAGAGGAAAATCAATCAACATTAGAAATCTTATCATACCTTTCGTATTAAAAGCAAAAAATATAAATTTAATATTGGCCAAAAAATTGAAATTTTGGTAATTCTTTCAAAATTTAAAATTTTTTGTGAAATTTCTGAATATTTCAAAGTTCTATGATCTGTGTATGACACAGATTCTGTGATGGAAATTTGCTCAAAATTCTGTGAAATTACAATTTTTTTGTGTGATTTCGGCAACTTTGCTTCCAATATGTAAACAGTATTCTGGTAGTGTTTTTTTTATGATATACTAACGGATCCTTTAAATATAAACTTTATCTTACCTTAGACATTCACACTAGTTTTCACAGCCAAATAAAACTTTCATATTTTCGGTTGAATATTCCATTATCGTATTCTTTTCAAGTTTTCAATGCGTCTATGATTTATTATCTAGATTTTATTATCTCTTTATTCAAAGTCTAGAACGTACTGACAGTTTTAACTGCTCACTCTCTATTATAAAATTATACTATTAAATTAAAAGGTTTTCTTTTAAGAAGTTTCTGATACTTTCCACGAACTCATACAATTTTTGTGTCAAAATAATTTGTGTCTCACTTAAAAAATAAAAAAAAAGTTAATCGACGGAGCCTTGAGTGTAAAATTGAACGCATTCTCGCTTGATGCCCTCCATTAAAGTCTTTACAGTGTCGTCCGATACCAGCTTCTAGATTTTTTTTCCACTCTCTTAACATGTCCTTTTCGTCTCCGGGTACATATTTGATTTCAAAATGGACGATCAAAAATCCGGAAATTATCCGGGCAAATTTTGACAAAATCTGGAAATTACTCAACAAATGTCAAGAAAAAAAATTGAAAAAAAAATTATTTTCACCAAATTCAACGCTAGATTTGAAATCGTATAAAAGGCTTCCAAAAAACCATTCATGATTATTTTTATAAAACTTGCTAAAAAAAATCGTTTTTTGAGGCACATATTTTCACGGCACGATTTTTTTTATTTGCTCGGGCAACAGGGCCAGGTCGTACTGTTCATAAATTTCACATTGAATATCCTGGCAAATCCGGATAAAACCTGGCAATATGAAACGTAACATCATTAGATTGTGAAATATGTAAATCTAGTCACCTCTAAGTTGGTTTTGCTGTGAAAACAACTTTACAATTAAAATTTTATTTTGATGTTTTTACTTTAACAACATTGATAGGTGAGATTGTTCCAATCTAATCTTAAGCGACGAACCTAGATTGGCTTAAGTTTCCCTTTAAAAAAACAAGTTAAATATTTCAACTATCTTAGCTTATGATCCACCAAAAGAAAAAAGATCGCGTAGAATTTTCCGTCTTCGCTCTCGAGGGGATGAAAGTGAGAATTTATGGCTTCAATGAGATAGAAAAATACGCACAAACATTCTTCACCAGTTCCATACTTCAGTCCGTTCTCCTGTTTTTTCCCCCGCGATTCATCCCCTGGGGAGCGCTTCTCGAAAGACCCGTCAATTAGTGCGCCCGACTCGCTGGAGACTTTCGGCCCTTTCCATTCGGCTGACTGACTCCAGGGATTTTTGCTTTGTTTCGAAACATCGCCGCTGGAATCCCTCCGGCCAAACAACGAGACACAAACACAGACACAGTCGCACAATAACTTCATTTGCCGGACGAATTCGTTCCCTGCTTCTTTCCCCTCCCTCTCTTAACGTCTCGTCGTTCAAAGCAACGAAAACGCTATCAAGGATCAAACCACGCTTACCGAGAGAGCTCTACAGAATTTAATATCGAAACCCATAAATAATGATACCCCGGAGCCGGTCTTCTTCCTCCTCAGCATTTCTTCCCCGGAGAAAGCTCTGCCCTTTTCTTCCCCGAAGCTATTGTTATACTTCGCCCAACCAAGGCCGAGGAAAGTCGAAGAAGGGTGCATCATTTCTTCGGGACTAGCTAGGGTGGAGAATCTCTCTGCCGCGCCAACGCCACGCGGAATCGACAATTTACGACCTTAATATATTATCATCAATAGCAATTTCTCGCAGCGAGTCCTTACCCTATCCCTATCTATCTAGGAGTTTCCCCTTCTTCGCCTAGGGAATTAGATGCATCCAAACGACTGAGACGGCCCGGGGTGTGAAAGCGGCCATCTTGGGTCAATTAACTGATCGTTTAAGGCACCGAACGATGACCGGCTTGCTTTGTGGGCCGAAGATTCCGTGTGTTAAAGTTGCTGTAATCCTTACGATTTTTTCGTTTCGATTGTAACTGCGTCATTCTGCACCACACCGCAAAGGTTGCTTTGATGGACGAACCGAACAACAAAAACAATTCATTCAGCTGGTCAAATCGTTATTTTTAAAAAATGATTCTCCATTTCTTTCCTTGAACGATTGCAAACAAAAGGCAACATCAGTTTTCTATTTTTTGATAGCACCCCTTTGAGTGCGACAGGACTCGTTGAGGAACCCCGAAAAAAAGGATCAACTTTCTCTTCCTTTGTTAGACGCACAAGTAGAAAGTTTTGGTAATCGTCATGCTTTGTGTTCGGCTTCTCGGTCCAGATGACGTAACTTTCTCCCGGGGTCAACACTGGTTGTTCCGTGATTATTCTTTGGCTTTGATTTAGAAATCCTGTATTTTCTGTGGAGAAACTGTTTTTCTGGATGAAAATTTGTGAGTTGGTCAAACGGTTTGTCCATTCTCGGTTGGAGTGTCCGTTATTGTTGTGTAAAAAATTTGGAACTGCGCAGTTCTAATGTTTCGATTTTTACTTTTATTGCGATAAAAAAAGAATACCATTCGTACCGGAAACTGATTATATTCTTCTCAAGTCATGTATAGAAGTGTTTGATATATGATTGGATTATCCATCCATAATATTGGCAGCACTTCCCTAATGATTTCCAATCTGTTCAACTGGCAACAATTCCAGTGAACACTACGAATATACTCTTCGTCAAATCTAGAACAATAGTGAATTGACGTTATCTCTCTTTTTCGATTCTCTGTTATTGTTTACATTTGCCACGCAGATCTATCGCCACGGTATTAGCCTCGAATAGTTCGGTCGTCGCAGTTGTATTTCAAAAACATTTTCGGATATATTTATTACAAAAATGATGGGTTAAATATCACCATTTATCTTCACAAAAACATGTTATGAAGCTTTATCGGGCAGCAAGAAAAAAATTTACATCTACAAACTGAACTTCCAGTTGCGTTTTGAGAATAACAAGAAGTCTTCAAAAAAAAAAAAATATATTTATCTCGGTATAAAAAGGAATATTTTAAAATAGTTTACTTATAACATCGATTTTTTTCCTCTTCATAATCAAGCAGAGAGGTCCCAAATTGAGTTGAATTTAAACTGTGTTCATTGAGATTTTATAAAAAAAAACTTTCAATTTGAAATAATTGACGTTTCGACCATTTTTCGTGGTCTTTCTCAAGGAAACTGGAAGTTTATTTGGGTATAATTTATATTGAGCTGAGCATCGTTAGAGAACTATACTCAAATGTGTAAATTCACTTATCTGTCTGCTGTTATTGTCAATATCGTTTTTTTAATGGCTAGGTGTCCAGTATTTGCAGCTCCGTGGGAAGTATTGTTGTTTTAAAATTATCAATCATATTTTTAAATTTATAATCTTAATATTTCAACCGGATAGAAAAAAATTTCATCCGATTTCCTGTGGTCGCACTTTAACGTACTTTTTGAACTAGAACAATACTTACACATAACCTTTTCTATCTGGTTGAAATTATAAGATTATAAGTTTAAAAATTTAATAGATAATTTTAAAATAACAAAACTCCTCACAGAGCTGTAATGACTGGACATCTAGCTGTTGTAAAAAAAGATATTGACCATAACAGCAGACAGATTAGTGAATTGACACATTTTCGTATGTTTCACTAACAACAGTCAAGATAAAATATACTCAAATAAACTTCCAGTTCCCTTAAGAAAGGCTAAAAAATGGTCGAAACGTCGAATATTTCAAATAAAAAGTTGTTTGATTAAAATCACAGTCCGTTAGAACCAAAAATTATAAGTAAAAAATTACATATCTGAACTAATACTTGTAACTTGACTTAAACATATAACACAAAATTTT
Source organism: Uranotaenia lowii (assembly GCF_029784155.1). Taxonomy (NCBI): domain Eukaryota; kingdom Metazoa; phylum Arthropoda; class Insecta; order Diptera; family Culicidae; genus Uranotaenia; species Uranotaenia lowii. The sequence goes on from NC_073691.1 coordinate 184,599,251, forward strand.
TTTTCATGTTGAAGTCAACCTCTCTACTTTCTCAGCGAATTTTGAAAGGTAAATCTTAGGAACAACATAATTATTCAAATACATATAGCATATGCATGATCAGATCAAGGTTGCCGAAATCACAGAGAAATCTATAATATCACAGAATTTTGAGCCAATTTTTATCACAAAATCTGTGTCACAAAAAACAGAATTTAGAAATATTCACAGATTTCACAAAATTTTAAAATTTCAGACACTTTTTTCAAATCCTTCTGATGCAATCGGTGCAATCTAATGAAATTCCTCTAAGATGCATCAAAAAGCTTCTACCATACATTCAAAAACCCACCGCCTTTATTGAAATGTTAAGTTCTGGGAAATATCCTCAAATGTGTCAGCTTGTCCTATAGATAAATATTATTTGTGGGACATTTTTGAAATTTTAGATTTTTCAAAAGAGTTCGACCTGATACTTTCAAATACATAAATAAAAATACAAATACAAATACATAATACACTTTTTTGATACTTTCAAATACATATGTTTGCAGATAATGTTCAGCTCAATTTAATAAGACTGTAGAAACTTTTCAGAACAGCGAATTACCGTTCGTATCAATGATGATCAATAAGCATCGAATTAGCAAACAGTTCCAAAAATTGGCAATTCGGTTATCTTTGAATTGGAAAAATTCGATAAAATTGATAATGTTTATAGATTTTTCTAAAATAAAATGTTAAAGTCGCAACTTGACATGACTATTGAATAAAATAATTGAAAAAAGCATCACGAAAAACCGTCACAGAATTTTTGCTTAAAATCACCGGAAGTTGGAATTTTTGTCGTAAAAACACAGATTTTTTTTGGCAATCTTGTATCAGATATCACTTAAGTAGATACTAAAATTGCAAATAGCTAAAATAATTGAGGCCAATTCCAATGATTTCACCAACCCTCTCACAAGAAAATATGCAATCATGACTGATTTGATAAAAAAACCCATGCAAAAAAAAATTGGTTTGTTACTGAATTGATCGGTCTTATGTGTTTGTCTGTACAAACTTTTTAAATTTATTTACAATAAAGAGAAAAATTGTCTTCTATAAAATGTAGCCAATAACTTTTAAAGCAACTTCGTCGAAGATATTATTTTCATATGACGATAAGGTGGCGCGCTTTGATTTTTTTTTAAATGTTTAAATTTTAGAGCATTTCTTGAAAACCTGTTTTTAAGCTTTAACTTTTTTAAATAAGTTTATTCGTAAGCGGTGTCTTTTGCGAACTTTTAACATATCAAAATGCGCACGTTTTTATCTCGGAAAGCAAATGTCTATCTTAAAACACTCATTACATTTATGGCATTTTTGTATTAAAACGATGTATTTTCCAAACTGCCAATACTCAGATTGGGCCAAAAAACGAAGACAGCGTTGTGTGGTTTCAATATCAATCTTGTATTTTTGGAACTATCCCAGGTGCGTTATTTTTTAACTGGAAAAAAAATCCAGATTTTGTTGATTTCAAAACAAAATAACACATTAGACTGGCCCTTCAAAAGAGAGCCCACTCATTTTTCTTGGGAAAGTTGCATTTTCATCGTATATTAATTTAACCGTATATTAAAAAACATCTTTTTGATAGAATTAGCCTTACAACTAACGAATGCTTCAAGATAGACATTTGCTGTCCGAATCAAAAACATGCGCATTTTGGTGAGATAAAAGTTTGCAGAAGACATCGCTAAAGTATAAATTCATTTGAAAGATTCAGAGCTAAAAAGCTGAGTTTCAGACACGCTCTAACATTTCAACATTGAAAAAATCATAGTGCGCCACCAAATCGCCATATTAATTTAATGTTTTCGACGAAGTTGTCTTAAAAAATTTTCTACAACTTCGTAGAAGAAAATTTGCAATTCTATTTTTGAAATTAAAAAAAGTTTGTTTGTCAAAGTCATGGAAAAAATGACACGTCCTTATATCTTATACTGTATGATGAAGGCGCATTATTTGATGAACATCTTTGCTTAAGATACCGTTTATTTATTTATTTTGTCTCGCAAAATTCCCGTTCTGACCACTGTGCAGTGTCCTTTAGGAAGATTTGCTTTTTAACTTTCAGCGTCTTATTATTGAGCAAGTATTTCAGATTTCCCGAGTTTTTCCGGACCTGTCCGGATATTCAATTAAAATTTTGAAAAATCTGCTTTGATTATGTAAACTTTTCCTAAAGCTAATAGAACACTATAATCAATCGTTTTTTAAATTTTTAATATAAATACCAAATTTTGTGAATGAATTGCACAAACATGAACATCGCAAAATTTAAAATATGATCTTAACGCTGTTGAGGTGCTTTATGAATACCTGGAATGTTGTTCATTGCTTTTTCGAAAATAACATCTGGATTAAAAAAAACACCCAAATAAGTAAGGGAGCTTTTAATAAAAACACTCCCACACTCGTTTCTTTCTCAGAGCTAGTGAGGGTGAAAAGCTCTGTGTTGACATATATTTAATGCAGACTTCTTTGAGAAGAGTATTAGAAAAGATAAGTAGATTTCTTTAAAATTCGTATGCACAACAACATCATTTGGGTACAAAATCAATAGGGAATAGATATCATTATTGAGTATTGTATCTAAAAAATACCAATAAATACTTGTATTACTTATATTTCGATCAGAATAATTTATGACTTTTTTTTTTTTGATGATTTCTTCCCATTTTTATCAAATTGCTGAAAATCTAGAAATTAAAGGTAATATTAGGATCGACAAAAACTCTGCTTTAATTACCAGTGATATATAAGTGAAGTGAATTAATACAATTAAAATGTCCTGCTCAAAGGACAATTCCCAGCGCTGTTTCGAATATTGGTTGTACTTTGTGTTGGTGATATATGTTTTTGAAGATAACCAATAAATAAATTCAAAACCTCATCAACATTTTGTGTTCATTTTCTGTTCTACATGAATTAAAAATAGAATATAGAATTCATAATTGAATAGGAATATTTTATGTGACCTCCGTTTTTTCGTAAGTCGGATGCAAGAAATCTTCGGATAGACTTCATGCAAATTCCTAAATATCTAGGAAGAAATTGTGACAAGAAACGTGCATTTTAATATTGTTGCACTTGATCTCAACGGATGAGTCACAAATATCGGGAATGAATTTAAGTCACGTTTTCGATAACACGCGCTATCGAGAAAACAGACCGCTTTTTGATTCTGTTTTGAAAAACCAGATTTTATATCACACAAATGCTTGCTGCTGCTTTTGCTGCCTACAAGTTTTAAAATAAGGTTTTTTTGTGAAAATCTACGGCCTTTTCCATAAGAAATGAAAACCACAGCGCTCAAAGTGCGTAAAATGACACCTCTATAAATTCTCGCTACTAATGACTCAGACGTTACTTTTGTTGAATCTTGACACTCATCATAGTTTAAGTTTCATATATCATAGAATATCTGTCCGACTTGGCAGAAATCAGTTTCAAATTTGCTCGTTTTAAATATCTCATGTCTCCCAATAAAATATCTAATTCGTATCTCCATTTGTGTTTCGCCCCCAAAATCCAGGACCCAACGGATGCCCCCGGAGACGAGGCCGCCAGACGTACACCCGCTTCCAGACCCTGGAGCTCGAAAAGGAGTTCCACTTTAACCACTACCTGACCCGCCGGCGGAGAATCGAAATCGCGCACGCCCTCTGCCTCACCGAGCGACAGATCAAAATCTGGTTCCAAAATCGCCGGATGAAGCTGAAGAAGGAACTGCGAGCCGTAAAGGAAATCAACGAACAGGTAACGGAGCGAGAGATTCCTTAATCTATGGGACGCCTTTTGGAAACGATTTTTTTTTTTAATTTGTGTATATTTTTTTAATTGTCTAAATTTTAGGCCCGCCGGGAACGGGAAGAACAGGACAAGATGAAGAACGATTCGCTGAAATCCGCCCAGCAGCACCACAGCCAGAAGCAGCACTCGGCAGAGCAGTCGCTGGTGGGTTCGCAGCAATCGCAAAGCGGAGGTGGAGGCGGAGGCGGAAATCCGGGAGGACCAGGAGCCGGAACGAACGGAAGCAGCCTCGGAAGCCATCTGCACCATCCCTCGATAGTGGCGTCCCAGAACGATCTGAAGCTGGGCCTCGGCGGCATGGGCGTCGGCGTCGGAGGGAATCTCAGTATGATGGGAGGTCTGGATAATAAAACCAATCAGGATATACTGAAAGCCGTTAGTAGACCCGTTCATTCTTAAAGCATAGTTTTCTTGTTACTCTCTTTCTCGATTTGTTTTTTTTCTTTGTTTTGCGTCAAATTGCTCGCTCCCGACAAATGATGTTTCGTCATGTTCTGGTTCATGCTTGCGAACAAAAAAAAAACTATATCTCTTAGTTTATTTTCGAACATACGAAGCATTCGCTCTACTCTGGTTTGTTCAATTGTTTGACAGTTGTTATTTCGTTCCAATGTTGGTTGAAACAACCAGTTATAACGACTGGAAGCTCTTATCTTTTGCTTTCTAGTTTCTCTTCCCGTTGAAAGATTTTTTTCCGAGTTAAACACACACAAAAAAAGCAAAGATAAGAAAGTCACAATTTAGGTCCCTGCTTTCTTTTGGTTTCTGGAACAAAGTCTCTACGAAAACCGTCTCTAAAACAAGGAAAAGTCAAACCAAAACAAGTGGAGTCTAATGGGTAACCTACTTGGAAGACTAAAAGTTGAAGTCAGCACGCAGTCATTAAATGTTGGCTACTTCAAATCCAAGTACATCGCCTTTAAATTTCTTCAATCCAAGAAATGAAAAATCTTACATAAAATGACATAAAATGACAAAAATTACTAAAATGACAAAAATCACAAAAATTACAAAAATGACAAAAATTCCAAAAATTACAAAAATTACAAAAAGAACAAAACTGACAAAAATGACAAGAAAGACAAAATTTACCCAAAACCAACCAAAACTGACCCAAAAATGACATAAAATGACTTATGAATGATCCTAGAATGACACGGAAATGACTCAAAAATACCACAAAATGCCCATTAAATTACCCTTATTGATCAAAATTTACTAAAAATGACATAAAATTTCCAAAACATCCCAAAACTTTCTTAAAAATGACTCAAGAATGATTTCAAAATTACCGAAAATTGAACACAAAAAAAACCGAAAAGACACATTAAATAGCCTTACTGACCAAAGAGTGATCGAAAAATTACCCGAAAAGACAAAAATTACCCCAGAATGACTGAAAAGTGTGAAAAAAATGACTGAAATATAACTTTAAAATAAAAAAAAATAACCCAAAAATACCAAAAAAAAAAAAAAAACACACACACACACACAAAAAATGCCCCACAAATGACCCAAAATTGACACAAGAATAACACAAAAATGACCTAATATTAAACCAAAAATGTCTCAAAAATTTCTGAGAAATTTCCCAAAAATGATCAAAAATAACTCAAATGACAAAAAGCAAAACATGACCTTAAATGTCCCAAAAATGAATAAATTAGAAAAAAGTGACAAAAATTACAAAAATGACAAAAATAACAAAAATGACAAAAATTACAAAAATTACAAAAATTACAAAAATTACAAAAATGACAAAAATGACAAAAATGACAAAAATGACAAAAATGACAAAAATGACAAAAATGACAAAAATGACAAAAATGACAAAAATGACAAAAATGACAAAAATGACAAAAATGACAAAAATGACAAAAATGACAAAAATGACAAAAATGACAAAAATGACAAAAATGACAAAAATGACAAAAATGACAAAAATGACAAAAATGACAAAAATGACAAAAATGACAAAAATGACAAAAATGACAAAAATGACAAAAATGACAAAAATGACAAAAATGACAAAAATGACAAAAATGACAAAAATGACAAAAATGACAAAAATGACAAAAATGACAAAAATGACAAAAATGACAAAAATGACAAAAATGACAAAAATGACAAAAATGACAAAAATGACAAAAATGACAAAAATGCCAAAAATGACAAAAATGACAAAAATGACAAAAATGACAAAAATGACAAAAATGACAAAAATGACAAAAATGACAAAAAAGACAAAAATGACAAAATGACAAAAATGACAAAAACGACAAAAATGACAAAAATGACAAAAATTACACAAAAATGACACAAAAATGACACAAATGACACAAAAATGACACAAAAATGGCACAAAAATCACACAAAAATGACAAAAAAATTCCAAAAAAAAGACACAAAAATGACACAAAAATGACACCAAAATGGCACAATAATGACACAAAAATGACACAAAAATGACACAAAAATGACACAAAAAAGACACAAAAATGACACAAAAATGACACAAAAATGACACAAAAAGACATAAAAATGACACAAAAATAACACAAAAATGACACAAAAATGACACAAAAATGACACAAAAATGACAAAAAAAAATGACACAAAAATGACACAAAAATGACACAAAAATGACACAAAAATGCCACAAAAATGACACAAAAATCACACAGAAATGACAAAAAAATAACAAAAAAATGACACAAAATTGACACAAAAATGAAACCAAAATGGCACAATAATGACACAAAAATGACACAAAAATGGCATTAAAATGACACAAAAATGACACAAAAATGACGCAAAAATGAAACAAAAAAGACACAAAAATAATGCAAAAAGACACAAAAATGACACAATAATGACACAAAAATGACACAAAAATGACACAAAAATGGCACAAAAATGGCACAAAAATGGCACAAAAATGACACAAAAATGACACAAAAATAACACAAAAATGACACAAAAATGACACATAAATGACACAAAAAATGACACAAAAATGACCCAAAATTGACACAAAAATGATACAAAAATGACAAAAAATGACCTAATTTTAAGCCAAAAATGTCTCAAAAAATTCTGAGAAATTTCCCAAAAATGATCAAAAATAACTCGAATGAAAAAAACCAAAAAATGACCTAAAATGTCCAAAAAATGAATAAATTAGAAAAAAAAGACAAAAATCACAAAAATTACAAAAACAGCAAAAATGAAAAAAATTTCAAAAATGACCAAAATGACAAGAATGACAAAAATGAAAAGAAAGACAAAAATGACAAAAATGACAAAAATGACAAAAATGACAAAAATGACAAAAATGACAAAAATGACAAAAATGACAAAAATGACAAAAATGACAAAAATGACAAAAATGACAAAAATGACAAAAATGACAAAAATGACAAAAATGACAAAAATGACAAAAATGACAAAAATGACAAAAATGACAAAAATGACAAAAATGACAAAAATGACAAAAATGACAAAAATGACAAAAATGACTGTTTTTCCGGGAATTTAGTATTTCGGACTAGATTCAGAATTCGCTTGTTATCCACTTAATACGGTATATTAAAACGGTAATTCATCCAAGAGTTAAGTTGAACTGTTTATTAACCGACGGGAATGAAATGAAACTGTACAGAACAACTGTGCGTAATGACTGTTACCGACCAATTGGTTCCTTTTTTTATTATCCGCTTTGTGCGGATGTTCGGTCATCCAGTGAAGTAACTACACTTGTTGGTTTACTTAGGATGCGCGGTAGTCACACAAATATGGTGTGGCGCGAGTACACCCAAAACTGCGGTATCTATTATTTTGTGCGAACATACCGGCCGCCTTGAAATACTAAGGAATTTCAATAAGTTATTATTGAGATCCACACGCTGTCACGCTGGACTCTCCGAAGGGTGATAACTGCGCTGACTGATAAGGATTGTACACAGGACAGGAAGTTCCGGCTCGACGTACCGCAACCTGTTAGAATGAAACGGGTAAATGTCTGACCTGGACGTTGAACTATAGCGGGTACTTAACGAATAGCTGCTGTGGGGTGACAGGTCCGATCCGTCCGATCGCAACCGCGTCACCCCCGATTGCTTTAGAGCTGGATCCCGGCTCAGACAAATGGCGTCTGGTTGCACGATTGCAACAGATGGAGGATCAAAAGATTTTGATGATGATGATACTGCGCTGTTGTCGTTGCTGCTTCGTATGGCGGGTTCATGGTTGACACAGGATGGGGAGTTCCAGCACGACGATCCGCAACCTGTTAAGGAGAAACGGGTAAGTGTCCGTAATGGACTCTGGTAATGGATGGTTACTTAACGAAGGGTAGCGGTGGGGTGACAGGTCCGACCCGTCCGATCGCGACCGCGTCACCCCTGAAGACTTTGGTGCTGGAACTCTGCTCAGACTAGCGTTGTCTGTTTGCCCCGTTGCGAATGGTAAACGACGAACCTCTCTGATTGAAGTTGTTACCAATGCTGCATGCTGGGTGTGATCGAAGACTGCGATGAACACCAATGAGTGGTAAACCACGAACACGAACTGTTTCGTTTGCACGTGTTGTGGCAGCTGAACATGGTGTATTTTCAACTGAAGGGTAATTTTCCGGTTCTGGAACTTTGCCTGCTACGATCCATCCGAAAACGGAGTTCTGTATGCGGGGACCATCCTTAGAGACTTCACGACGATTTTCACAAAGGAGATCGAAAAAGAATTCGGCACCAATGACGATGTCTATCGGTCCGGGCTCGCAGAAGTTGGGATCCGCGAGTATCCCATTATTCGGCAAACTAAACGGCTGATAGCGAATACGACAGTCTGGCACCGTTGCTGTCAGCTCGGGAAGCACAAAAAACGGCATCGTAGTGTTAAAAGATGATATTCCCGAGCAACGTGGGAAAACTGACGCTGTCACCCGATTCCGTGAAACTGAAGTTGAGCCGCCAATACCGTGGACGGTGAGATAATCGGTTGAATTTCTGAGCTTTAGACGTTGGCTGAATTTTGTTGTCATAAAGCAGAACTGTGACCCTGAATCTAGCAAGGCTCTGGCTAAATGTAATTTTCCTGCGTAGTCCTGCACGCGTACAACGGCTGTCGACAGCAAAACTTGTGGGCGTGTTGGGTTGTGTGTTCGTTTGTGTATAATTTTGTGTTTAAGTTTCCTGGAGAAGTCTGTAGTGAAGTTTGGCATTCGTGAAGCAGAAAACGATGAAGAGGTTGGAGGGTTAGGATGTCGACTTGAAGATGGTATCGGTTGGGATGGTGGGGGCGATTGTGGATGGAATTGTGGAGCTTCGGGTGTTGGCGACATGGGATTATTTTGCATTTGCGAGACGGAGGATGTTGGGTCTGGATGCAGCAGGGAATGATGACGCGATCTACAGTGATGACACGATCCTCTGCTACAGACACGAGCCATGTGACCGGGTGATAAGCAATTCAGGCACAGTCGAGCCCTCATCACTAAGTAACTACGTTCTTCGACTGTCAGCTTTAGGAACTTCGTACACCGGAAAACAGAATGGAACCCATCTCCACAAAATGGACAGTTAGTTGAGAATTGCGTACTGGGATGGCTCACTCCAAACCTGGGATAATCGTTCTGGGTATCAGCAGTGATAGGTTTATGTTGCAAAAGCGTTTGAAGAATGGCACAATGATTTCGAAGAAAACACATCAGCTCCTGGAATTTGGGAACCTCTCGAGAATTGTGATGTGTTTCCCAATGGCGTAACGTCGATGAGTCCAACCGAGCACAGACCATATGCACGAGAAGAGTACTCCAACCTTCGGATTTCTCACCGACTTTCTCCAACATCTGGATGTTCTTGTCAAATTCGCTGATTAGTGTACTTAACCCGTCATAGCTTTCTTCAGGCAGTACCTCAACTTTGAAAAGCGCATCGAGATACGTATTGACAATAAGCTTGCGATTTTCATACCGTTTGTTCAATGCAGTCCATGCAATGTTGTAATTGGCTGCCGTCATCTCAACTGATCCCACCTCCTGAAGAGCGTCTCCTATCAATGCGGATCGTAGGTATGAAAACTTATCCATCGGAGTTAGCTGATTGCTCGAATGGATTAGACTGATGAATGAATCCCGGAAAGTTACCCAGTGGTTGATTCGTCCATCAAAAGTCGGCAGATTTATCTCGGGTAGCTTTACTCGTGCTAAACTCGCCGAATTGCTATTCGGCTCACAGGAACAGGTGGTAGTATTTTGCCAAGAATCATAGGATCTTCGTACTAAAGTTTGAAGCCGCAGCAGCTCACCTTTCAAGTTGCAGTAATCATTTTCCCTTTCCATGAAAATGCTTGCATCTTCATCGGCCCGTGCGTTAATCAGCAGCGTCTCCTGGTCCGGATCATCAACACCGGTCACTTGGTCTGTCTGCAGCTCAATTTCTGTACGCACTAGCTGGAGCTGCTTGAACGAATCGTCCAATCGTTCTATACGCACATCAATCACTTCACTTTTTAAGACATTAGTGTTTGCACTCGCTATAAACTGCCGCACGGTTTCGAAAGTGCGACACAGGCAGCTCTCCAGTTTGTACAACTCACGCAAATCACGCATGATCACACTTTTCGTTTACACACAGCTCTGACAGCTCCAGCTAGGGTACTTGTTGCACTTTATTCACTTTGACTCACTTTGACAAACCGCGAAATCAACTCGACGTCTCGCAAATGACTGCTCAACACAACGATGATCAATGGGCCAAATTACAGCAATTATTCATCAACCAACCGACCCACTTTTGTTTTGCATGCATGCAACTTATCCGAAAAAGCTATAAAATGCCAAACTGTGTGTTTCGTGCAACACCCTTCACAGACTTTTCAAAAACACAAAACGGTACTTATCTGCTGGATAGATGAAGGCTAGACCAGGACTAGCTCCGGAAACTGCTGCTCCACAGCAACGGAATGAAATCTCTGGAATCAAACAATTTATGGCCAACTTTTGGCGGACTTTCCCAAGACAACAGCGACAGAACATAGGGTTTTTTTTTTTCACTTCTTATCAACCATTAATAAGGCTCACAATCATTCCAGCCACGGTGGCTTGGATTTCGCCGTACAAACAATCGGCTATTTCACAAGCCAAGCCAATAGCCAACAAGCGCGCGCGTTCAGTGGGCTTTTGTTTTACACGGCACACTTCACTGCTTTTGTTCACTTCTGGTATTTACGGGAGCTAGCGAGTCCCGTAATCCGGCTCGAAGGACCAATGTTTTTCCGGGAATTTAGTATTTCGGACTAGATTCAGAATTCGCTTGTTATCCACTTAATACGGTATATTAAAACGGTAATTCATCCAAGAGTTAAGTTGAACTGTTTATTAACCGACGGGAATGAAATGAAACTGTACAGAACAACTGTGCGTAATGACTGTTACCGACCAATTGGTTCCTTTTTTTATTATCCGCTTTGTGCGGATGTTCGGTCATCCAGTGAAGTAACTACACTTGTTGGTTTACTTAGGATGCGCGGTAGTCACACAAATATGGTGTGGCGCGAGTACACCCAAAACTGCGGTATCTATTATTTTGTGCGAACAATGACAAAAATGACAAAAATGACAAAAATGACAAAAATGACAAAAATGACAAAAATGACAAAAATGACAAAAATGACAAAAATGACAAAAATGACAAAAATGACAAAAATGACAAAAATGACAAAAATGACAAAAATGACAAAAATGACAAAAATGACAAAAATGACAAAAATGACAAAAATGACAAAAATGACACAAAAATGACACAAATGACACAAAAATGACACAAAAATCACACAAAAATGACAAAAATGACACAAAAATGACACAAAAATGACACAAATGACACAAAAATCACACAAAAATGACACAAAAATGACACAAAAATGACGCAAGGATGACATAAAAATGACACAAAAATCACACAAAAATGACAAAAAAAAATCCAAAAAAAAGACACAAAATTGATACAAAAATGACACCAAAATGGCACAATAATGACACAAAAATGACACAAAAATGACACAAAAATGACACAAAAATGACACAAAAATGACACAAAAATGACACAAAAAAGACACAAAAATGACACAAAAAGACACAAAAATGACACAAAAACGACACAAAAATAACACAAAAATGACACAAAAATGACACAAAAATGACACAATATGACACAAAAATGACACAAAAATGACAAAAAAAATGACACAAAAATGACACAAAAATGACACAAAAATGACACAAAAATGACACAAAAATGACACAAAAATGACACAAAAATGACACAAAAATGACACAAAAATGACACAAAAATGACACAAAAATGCCACAAAAATGAAACAAAAATGACACAAAAATCACACAGAAATGACAAAAAAATAACAAAAAAATGACACAAAATTGACACAAAAATGAAACCAAAATGGCACAATAATGACACAAAAATGACACAAAAATGGCATTAAAATGACACAAAAATGACACAAAAATGACACAAAAATAAAACAAAAAAGACACAAAAATGACACAAAAAGACACAAAAATGACACAAAAATGACACAAAAATGACACAAAAATGACACAAAAATGGCACAAAAATGGCACAAAAATGACACAAAAATAACACAAAAATGACACAAAAATGACACATAAATGACACAAAAAATGACACAAAAATGACCCAAAATTGACACAAAAATGATACAAAAATGACAAAAAATGACCTAATATTAAGCCAAAAATGTCTCAAAAAATTCTGAGAAATTTCCCATAAATGATCAAAAATAACTCAAATGAAAAAAACCAAAACATGACCTTAAATGTCCAAAAAATGAATAAATTAGAAAAAAATGACAAAAATAACAAAAATTACAAAAACAGCAAAAATGACAAAAATTTCAAAAATGACAAAAATGACAAAAATGAAAAGAAAGACAAAAATGACAAAAATGACAAAAATGACAAAAATGACAAAAATGACAAAAATGACAAAAATGACAAAAATGACAAAAATGACAAAAATGACAAAAATGACAAAAATGACAAAAATGACAAAAATGACAAAAATGACAAAAATGACAAAAATGACAAAAATGACAAAAATGACAAAAATGACAAAAATGACAAAAATGACAAAAATGACAAAAATGACAAAAATGACAAAAATGACAAAAATGACAAAAATGACAAAAATGACAAAAATGACAAAAATGACAAAAATGACAAAAATGACAAAAATGACAAAAATGACAAGAATGACAAAAATGACAAAAATGACAAAAATGACAAAAATGACAAATATGTCAAAAATGACAAAAATGACAAAAATGACAAAAATGACCCAAAAATGACCCAAAAATAACCCAATATGACCCAAAAATAATGACAAAAAAAATTGTTCCAAAATTATCCAAAAATTAACCAAAATGACCTTGAAGCACCTAAATTTGTCCTAAAACTGACTCAAAAATTTCCCATAAAAGTCCCTAAATGGAACCAAAAATGACCCAAATCTGACCCACAATTTCGAAAATTTTCGGGAAAATAACCCTAAATGACCATAAAATAAAACAAAATAACTTAAAAATGACCCAAGAAAGACCCGAAAATTACTTTAAAATGGCACAAAAATGACCCAGAAATTACAAAAAAAAATTACCTAAGAAGAACCCAAAAATAACGCGAAAATGATTTCAAAGTAACCGAAAAAAACCCAAATGACCCCCTGAAATAACTAAAAATCGACCCAAAAACTGAAAAATAATCACAAACGACACTAAAATAACCCAAAATTGGTCCGAAAATGATCCAAAAATGACCCAAATGTGACTCAAAATGACAAAAACGACAAAAAAAACCAAAACATTTTCAAAAAATTACCCAAAAATGACTTAAATATTAACAAAAAATTACCCAATAATTTTTAAAATTGACTGAAAAATGTCACAAAAACTACCCAGAAATAACAAAAATTACCCAAAAATGATCAAAAATGGCACAAAAAGATCTGAAAAGACCCAAATGACCAAAAATGACCATAAATAATCCAAAAATGACCTTAACATGGCTTAAAAATGACCCACAGTTGACCAAAAGTTGACCCAATAATGATACAAAATTATCCCAAAAATGACCCAAAATAACCCAAATTGACTCAAAAATAACCTTAACATGGCTAGCCAAGAATGATCCAAAATATGACAAAAAAAATGACCGAAAATATCCCAAAAAGGACCCAAAAAAATCCTTTAAATTTTCTTGAAGGTGACCGATAAATGACAAAACTGACTAAAACAACAAAAATGACAAAAATTAATAAAAAAATTATTTGAGTGAGATTTGAGATCGATTCCTTTGGAATCTTCCAGTGTTCTCCTTTTCAAGAGAAGAAAATGACAAAAGTTGTAAATTTTGCATGGATTAAGAGTTCTAGATTTTTTTTCGTAAGTATTCATGGTGCAAAAATTGATCAAACCAGAGTTGCTAGTTCGCGTTTTTTTTTTTCATTTCTTTTTAAAGTATTTCTGCTATTTTCATTCATCGAAATTGAAATTTCTAAAATCAAAATTTTCTCTTCTCTTTTCATCCCCTGTTTCGGAATCTCTTTTTTCGATGAATCTTTAATAATAAAAAAAAACTCGTGTTCAATTAAAACGTTTTTCAATCCCACAAAACCACCAGGTGATGCAACACAACAAAAGGTGGGAATGAGTTGAGCAAGCTCCAATGCAATAGAGGAAGTGAAAACGTTAATCAAAACCGCACGAAAAAAAAGAACAAAACTACGCTTTCAGACTGAACTGGATTAGGAGTGTCCCCAATTTTTCTCCCTCACCTACCAATTCCATTTCCGGTTTCCAAATTCCTCCCCTTATCATTGTTTAAAGTGATCCCAACTCCTTTTAGATTGTAAATACTTTTTTCCCAGTACACTGGGAAAAATGTTTATTTGTGTTTTAAGTTGTCGATATGTTTTCTATAACTTTTGTTTTTCTATGTTTTTTTCTACCTTTCATCATTCGTCTTCGGTTCTTTGCAATCCATCTCCAATCTGAACGCACCTGTGAATCAACAACTTGGACAACAACAGCGCAAACCTGAGTACTAGAGACATCTTCGGTTCCCCACTACAGCCGTTTCTAGAGCGATCGTAAACTGCAACAGCAAAAACATCATAACAAAAATGAAAACACCGAAATACGTAATGAAAACAAAAACAAAACAGATTAACCAGTACCACGTAACGATGACGTAAGCAAAAGCGAAAGAGAGAGAGGGAGAGCGAATCGAGTCGAGCTATGAGCGAAAGACGAGTGAACGAGAGAACGAGAGAACGAGAGTGCGACGAGGCAGCGACTGACTGATTGTGTTGAAGCTGTCCGAGAGCGAACGAGATGGCAACAGAGAATCATCCAACAGCCACTGGCAGTGCAGCTTAAGGACAAAATGGCCGCTGGTAGCTGTCCGTAGCCGGAAGATCAGATAAAATCAGTTAAAAATTTAACAAAAAAAACAAAAACAGTAAAAGTAATAACAAATATACGTACTAGTGCTAAGGAACCTATTTTTTCTATTAGAATCTTAAACAAAAGAAAAAAAAAACGCAAAACCCGAAGTGCGATGTTCGCAGAAATCAGCCACACTGATTTGAGAAAGAGCGAGAGAAAGAGCGCGATTGATAGGAGATACCGATGAGCGTAGGAGAGAGCAGTAGGAGTAAAAACAAAAAAATAACTCCTCCGTTTTTGACTTTCAAGTAACAAAGTAGGCCGGGAGAATTTTCGCTCATGTTCAGGAGGAAAAAAAATGAAAACAAAATCTTTCATCCCGACTTTGGAAAGCAAAACAAAAACAAAATTAACTGTGTTAGGTAAAATTTAGTTATGTAAAATGGTCGTACTCATTAACTTTAGCGCGCGCGATTAGTTTTCTTTTTCGATAAACTAAAAAACGCAACCCATTTTCGTTCCAACTTTCAACCAACAGTGTATAGGATGCGTTAGGGTGGTTCAAGTCGCTGCCTGGAGGTTGCGTTCTTGGCACCTGAGACTGGCTGCGTACTGCAAAGATGCAGCCGGCGACGAGAAGAAAATGAAAAACCGTCTCCAGACTGGGTCAAAATACGTAATTAAAAGTATAAATAAATCTCATTAACGTAAAACAACAAAACAAAACAAAAAAGAAGAAAAAAAAACAAGAATAATCTGTCCAGTGGTTTAGAGTTAATATTAAAAGCTATAGATTAGAGAGAACGAAACAAAACAAAAACACAACAACTTCAGACGTGGAAATCCGAGTTGCAAACTTTGTCTTTTGTTAGTTTTCTCTTTGTAAAAAAAAGCAGAAGAAAGAGAAACAATTTGTTACTATTTTATATTAACATTCAGAAACATTTAGGAAAAAAAACCGATAACAACAAATCATTACAAATAATCCCTGATAAGTTTAGTTAGCCGGATGATGATGATGAGATCTTTAAATAAATTAAACCGTTTGTAAGAAACTCTCATTTTATGTTATTTATTTTATTATCATTTGATCCTTTTTGTCTAATTATATTGAATCAGCTGTTGCGTCTTTTCTTAGCAAAAATTCTAGCATTATTGTCTTCCATTTTCTTCTAAACAAGTCTTTGATTTGTCAAACATTTCACATATCAGTTTGAGTCCGAATTTTTTTTTTTATTTTAATATCCACCCAATGTTTCTTTTTCTGAATCACAACTATATTTTGTGCTCAAATTTTATCTGTTCTTTAAATTGATTTGTTGAATTTTTTTTTTTTTGAAAATTAAGTTTAGCAGCTTTAAAAAATTATTGAACTTTCCTCAGATTTTTGATTCTATTGAATTTACTTTTCAACATCCATTTTTCAGGGAAGAAAACCTGAAAACTTTCCGATTTCTAGCCCTTTGTAAATATTTCGCTTTACTGAGAAGTGAAAGTCGTCACCAATGAAAAATTACAAAACAAAACCAAATTCAAACGAAAACCTAACTTTTACCACAAACAAATCAAAACCGATCTTGAAATACGTAAACAAACAGTCAGGGTGATTAAGAATGCATTTTTAATTTTGATAACTCAAAGAAATCGTGCTTTTTGGAACGGACTTTAACGACTGATAAACTGGCTTCTCTGTTCTGTTTCTGATGCAGTGTTGCCAGTTTTACTTTTTGAAATTGTTCTGCTGCCAACACACGATTTCCAGAGCATCACAAAGTAGGCCGGCGTGGTTCAATCGAATGTAAACTGAAACTGAAACTCTTGCCATAGCAACAATCAAACAAATCTAAACAACAAGATGCAATGAAGGCGTTTGATCTCAAATGACGATGGAGTAACAACAACAATCGAAACTTCCCAACTCTTACCCAAAACGGGACAGAGTTAGAAGCGTAAGCTTAAAAGCAAAAGAACAGAAAAACCCAAAATACGTAATTATTGGTGAATAAAAACGGCATTTTCAAAAAAGCTAGTGTTTGATTTAAACAAAGCAAAACGTTAAGATGATGTGAAACAGATGAAACCTGTAAAATATAAAAGTATAAATAAAAGAAAAAATGATATTAATATATATCTTAACTTAGTACTACACAAAAACAAACACTCCTAGTAATAAAAAAAATCCGTACATGTTGATGTGAAGAAAACTGAAAACAAAAAAAAGGTAAATAAGCCCAGTAAAAGTAAATCGAAAAAGGATAAACAGAACTAGAGAATGTGAAATTGCAGTTTGCCAAATCCAACCCCATCAATCTAAGCATCCATTGACTTTAACCGTCAGATTTGAAGAACCCAATTCACAGACACATCCTTCAACAGTAACTTTTGAAAGAAGAAATCGACCATCACTCTTTTCCCTCTTTGAATATGGCAATAAAGGAAACCTTGTAAAAAGATTCACGAAAATACGTAAGCAAACTGGGATAAAAACCTTCATATTTATTTGTGAAAATAAAAACAAAAAAACTAGAACCCACATGTCTATTTCCCATATGTATGTGTGTATGCCAATCGAGCATGTTTCCTAGGTTTTCGTCTTTTCAATTTTTCTTTTCTCGATAAAAAACAAAATAACAACACCGTAAATACGTAATTCCAAGTTGGATAAAAACGATCAACTGAAAAAAAAAAGAAACGCATAAAAGCAAATAGTAAGAGAGACATGTGCATGTGAAAAAGCAAAAGAAAACAAAAACAAACAAACAAACTCTTACCCGTGATGTGAATGGCAATGATGATATTTAAGGCAGCCAACAATGGAAGCGATAATGGCAGAAAAATCTGAAACAAAAACAAAATTTCAGCTAAAGAGACACAGGAAGAGGAACCTGCAGCTGCGGAATGACATATTGATATAAATTATGAAAATAATAAAATCAAAAGTGAATAAAAACGAAAATGAGTTTTATTTTAGTTCATAAGAGATTTAAGAAGGAATGGGGTCTTGGAGCCACAGCTGTTTAAAAGCATAAAAGCTGGTTTCGAGTAAAAATCACTTGAACTTTGTTGTGTTCCAATAAATTAAATAGATTTTTTTTTACATTTTTCACGACTATGAACTTTATAAATAATAACAAACAATATGACAAAATTTCACAAAAAACAACGTATATTTGTCATTGATTGAGATGATTTATGTTTTTGGCTTCATAAAAATTTCCTTTATTCCTTCTCTGAATTCAGTACTGCACAGTGGGCCCATCCTAGTAAAAATGAGTAGTAAATGTACTTTTACTACTCACCGGGATGCTGACAAGATCTGGCTGTGTATGTATCATGAGCATAAGCATCATATAAATTTCCTTTATTCATTTTTCCACCAGCAATTTTTACCTTTAATGTGATTTGGTCTTGTTACTATTATAAAAATAAATCAACATGATTTAAAATAAAATAAGTTTAATTATTTGTTTGATTTTTATTTCGCTGGTTTGGTGGCAAATATACTCGGGTTAAGTAAGTCTAGTGATTTTACATAGGAAGATCGACCTTGTCCCATGAGTTTTAAAACAATCTCTTCAATGATCAATTTCTGGAGATAATAATAATTGACAATAATTGTTAAAAATTAAAAGTCTTACTCAATTCCAGCCATTGCATGTTCCTTGCAGATTTGGTTGGTTAATTGCAAATATTATAACAAGATGGTCACTTTCAAAATAGGCTTACCGGCGTCGTTAAAAGTAAATTTATAACAGTAGGGAATGATGGGGATACTTGATCCCTTTTTCATATTTTTAATCATATCTTTTTGGAAAAAAAAAATGCAGATCGCCGTCTTTGGCTTTTGGATAGTTTACCGAGACTTGATTCTTTAATCAGGATGCCTTAAGCATTGCAAAAAAAAATCTTACAGTATTTAAAGATAAAAGTTCTATGGATGTTTTTGGCCACCTTGGAGCTTTATTCCAATATTTTTCTTATAAATCATGTTTATCATGAAATTTTTTAACTAATATAGGCACAATTTTCCCGTTTGTTTGGATAACGTGCCGCTTTAAGCCTACCCCTTTTCTAAAGCTACATCTAATGATTCTTATCATAACTTATATTCCATTAAAATAAGCTGGTAACGGATAGAAAACTTAAAATAAAGTTTTTGATTATTCATAGTTGGGTCAAATCAAACACATTTCAGGAGGACGCGCCATTTTTGGAGTCAACTTTCAAGAAGACTTCTGCATAGATGTGATAAATTTAACATCTATAAACATGTTCACAGCAATGATAAAACACTTGAAAATCAGCTTGCAAGCTCGAAGAACAAAACAAACTTATTTTAATCGCAATTTGACCCATGTCTTAAATAGGTCCTTCTTAATTCTTTAGGGACTAATTTTGGACCACCTTACATAACCTGAGTATTAAACTTGCTGTTAAATATTCGAATGGTTCGAAATGGTTTCGAAATTCAAATTTAGCTAAAATGATAACAATAAACAGTAAAAAAGGTAAGGGATTTCTAACACCATTTCTCATTTATAATTACCAAACAAACTGAAAAAATGACTGATAAAAAAACTAAGATTTACAAAAATATCACAATGAAAGTTTAAAATTTTCGGTACGTCATTGATTATTTTTTCAAAATGATGTTCCTTATTCTGAAGTAGAAATTTGTTTCAAAAGATTTTTAAGCAAATTTAAAATAATCAATTCCAAAACACAGAGTTAAAAACAAATCTTAATTCTGAAATAATTGTCCAATCAGGTACAAAACTATCGATGACAATTTGTTGGGAAAATGGAAAATGGAATAGTTAATTTTTATTCATCTTAGTTTAAATTCGCTTCTTTATTTTCAACTGAAGGGTTGATTGAAAAATTCCGCTGTTGTATTTTGAATTTGAACAAAAAATATTTAATCGCGATTTAAAAAAAAAATTCGTGAAATTTCGATAACTGGAAAAATCCATTTTGAACATAGGAGAATTTGTTCAATGGTTGATGGATTCATTTAATTTGAAAAAAAAAGAAGAATATATCTATTATTATTTGAAAAGTGCCAGTGATAGAAGTCAGAGATAAAACCTTTTTATAAAGAAATCCTTCAGCTATCAAAATAAACAGCCTAAAAAGTTCATTTTTGAAAATACAAGCTCTGAGTTTTTTGCCACTTTCGTTTGAAATATTAGGTCCTGCAAAAAAATGAAGGTGGAAATGATGTTATTCTTATAGAAAATTTAAATTTAAGGAGTTATACGTCAAGTACACAAAAAATTTAGAATAAAAAAACAAAGACAATCTGGTTTTAAATATTTCTAAAATTTAAAAAGTAAAACTTATAGTCTTACTCGGCAAGTTCGGCAAGTTAATCTGTGGAACTGTGCTTTAAAATTCGGTAAATTTCTTTAGAAATTAAGAAAAAAATATAAAAATGAAAAAGATTAGTTTTTTGACACATATCAGAAGGTTTTTTTTTTTAAACACGTTTCACCATAACCATTTAAAGAATTTAATCGATGACTCAAGGTAACAGCATTTTAATGCTTATTTTTTAAATGATTGATTTGGCAAATTTTAGCGTCCTGAACTCAAATCTTTTATCAAATTTGGTCGAATACATTTAGTTTTATTGATAAGGAGTTTTAAATGTATCAGTTTAAAATGAAATCAAACATTGATAACTGATTAGAGTGTCTGTCCCGGGATTTCCCGGGCGGGAATTCCCGGGAATTTGAAAAATTCGGGGATTCCCGATTCTCGGGAATCATAGTTTCATTCCCGGGAATTCCCGACATGTATGAAACTATTTCTCTGGAAAAGCCTGATAGCCTCCGGAACCACCAACTTGTTGTTCTTTTTGAAAATATAGTCATACAAAACTCATTGAGAATATACCGATTCCTGTGGCAGTAGACATTTTACAGCCATTTGGTGCAATTTTTTAATAAAAATAGATAAGTTTAAAAAGATTATATGTATTTCCACACCTTTTTCATTGAACGAAAATCCACAACACTTCGAAAAAGGAATAAAAAATCGCGCAACAGGTAGGCAGATTGTGATTTCTTGAAAGTAACATTTATGCACTTGTTTCCCTCCGGCTTTTTTTTTTTTTAACGAACACAAACACATATAGGATCTCAATGAAACTTGATGTTTCTTCGAAGAGATTCCTATTTTCTTAACTTAAAGCGTACATCTTTCGAGGATATGATGGCTAGCATCTTACAAATGCTAAAACCACCAACCCAAAGAAAGTGTACTATGTATGCCGTGATCGGGATTCGATCTCATACCCGCTGGCTTAGAAGACTTGAAGGCTATCCTCTACGCCACCGGCTTTGGAAGCCAGATGTATTTCAAAACTTGAAAATGAAGACAACATCATATTTTTATTTTTCACTAGCTGACCCGGTGTGCTTTGCTACACCTTTCAAAATCGAATGATATTTTCAGAATTTATTCAAATTTTTATTGTTTTGTTGGCATTATTTTAAATCAAAATATAACATAATTCATAAGCAACCGCTATAAAATGAGAGCTGCAGCTGGAGTTTCGGATTGCTACACAGAAATAACTAAAACTAATATTCTGTATCTTGATTTATGTTAAAAATCTAATAATTTTAATCTGTTTCTTTAAGCTCCGCCTTGAAAAAGGAGGGTTCCAAAAAAAATCGTACGCTAACAATCTATTGACTAAATATGTTTTTTTTTTGCTTGATATGTTCTGGATTTATGCTAAAAAACTGATAAGAGAGCCCCCCCCCCTCCCTCCTGTTCTTCCCTTCACCCTGCTGAATGAAGATCGTGATTTTCAATAATCATATCCATTTTTTTCGTTCCCAAAAATCTTCTTGTATCAAATATTGTTCCATTGGTTGATAATTAAATCTCGTAACCAAGTACCTTTCTATGCCATATTTGTTTCCATTTGTTGGCTTCGTTAGCATAAATTGGGAACTTATGTTGACAAATTGTATTGGGTTCACCTCCCTCCTCCTATGTACCTACTCACTGAAAGGAGGATGGTGTGTCAGATAATCATAGAATCACACCAAAATGATTTTCCATGTTAAGGTTTTGTCCATTTCTCGGATTTTATAAAAAAAAAAGTTAAATGTAAGCTTTCATTTTCTCTTCCTTTATTTCCAATTCTATCATCCCACTGCAAGAAAGGAATTGTTTGACATAAAAAAATTTCTCGTATTGAAATACCATCATATGCCAAATTTGGTTTTATTGGCGATGTAAATTCTTGATTTATGCATGAACTTGAAAGGAAGTATACCAAAGGAAGTGATACCAAACTTTATTTCATTTGCCTCAAGTTATGCAAAAAAAATGTATGGTTGCCCCCCTTTCCCATGAATGTCTGAAAAAAGGTGGGGCTTAAATTTATAATAGAAACATTTCTCGTATCCAAATACTTTCACATGCCAAATATTGTTCAAATTTACTCGATCAGATCTCCAGTTATACTGAAAATTGTAAAGGGAGACCTCTCCTCCCCCTTTTCGTCCACCTTTTGGAAGGATTGAGAGATACCAAATATTCAAAGAAGCATTTCTCGTACCCAAATATCGTTCAATACCAAATTTGGTTCCATTTGCAGTTGTAGTTCTTGAGTTATGCAATAAAAATTGTATTGAACTTCCCTCCCTCTTTCCTTTCTCCCCGCTGGAAGAAGGAAGGGGTCTCAAACAATCATTAGAACATGTTACGTTCCCAAAAATCCGCCCATGCCAAATTTGGTTCCATTTGCTTGATTAGTATTTGAGTTATGCAAAAATTAAAAAGAGGGCCCCTCCCCCCTTTATATCTCCCTACTGGAAAGAGGGAGGGGTTTCAAATAATCATAGAAATATTTTTCGTATCCAAATTCCTTCCCATGCCAAATTTGGTTCCAATATCATAAATTATTATATGAAAAATTGTAAGGTAGCCCCCCTCTCCCCTTCCTATAACCCACTGAGAAGAGGGAGGGGTACC
The DNA here is from genome assembly GCF_029784155.1 of Uranotaenia lowii. Classification (NCBI taxonomy): domain Eukaryota; kingdom Metazoa; phylum Arthropoda; class Insecta; order Diptera; family Culicidae; genus Uranotaenia; species Uranotaenia lowii. Next base: position 184,622,576 of record NC_073691.1, read on the forward strand.
TAATATTCATTGAAATATTCCCCGTTCCCAAATACCACCCCATGCCAAATGTGATACCATTTGCTTGATTGGTTCGCGAGTTATGCAAAAAATTGTCTTTTGTTTGGGAGGCCCCTCCCCCCTTCCTGTTAGGGGGAGGGGTCCCAAACGATAATACGAACTTTTCCGGCCTCTCAATACCCCCACCTGCCAAGTTTCACGTAAATCGGTTCAGTAGTTTCTGAGTCTATAGGGAACAGACAGAAAGACAGACAGACAGACAGACAGACAGACAGACAGAAATTCATTTTTATTTATATAGATATGAAAAGCAAATATGTAAAATGTTCAGAAAAACGAAAAAAGGTTGGAATAACCCAAACAAATAAAAAGATTTTTAATTAACTGCAATTAATTGCAAGAATGAATTCTTCATTTGGCTTATTTAGGTTAAATTATAGTTCGGTTGACTGTTTTTAATTTATTATTGTTGAAAACAGTTTGATTTATTTGATTAAAAATTAGTTTAAAAAAAACATGAAGAGTACACTTTTAACAAATTATAGGGTTACATGCACGAAAAGTTCGATAAGCAATGTATATTTGAATCGAAGTGCAAATATTTTACATGTCTTTGAATATTTCCCGGGATCCCGGGAATTCCGGGAAACAGGCCATCAGATTTCCCCGATTCCCGGGAATGGGGAAAATGGCCGGGAAATGGACACTCTATAACTGATTAAACCAATAAACCTATATTTATGAAAAAAATCTGATTCTTATTCTGTTAATCATACTTCATCCAATTAAGGAATAATCTTATGATGAAAATGATGCATGATCAAAAAAAGTTAAAAACAACAGTTTAAAAAAATGGAAAGATATCATTACAAGTATTTTTGACATTACTGCAGAAAGTATAGAAAAAAACTTAATTTCATTTAACATATTTGTTGAAACTTGCAATATGATTACATGTAATGCTTTAAAAATATTCAAAATTCAGTTTGGTTTAAAACTTCTTAAAAATTTAAAAAATGAGAAAATGTAAAAAAAAACACATAATTTCTATAACTTTTTTTCGCAGAACTCAAAATTACTTGAAGTCTTAAAGAAAGTTGATAGTTCATAAAAAAACTTTTTTTTTTAAATGATTTGTTTTTAACTTGAGTTTTTGTAAAAAAAAGCGCAGACATTTCTCAAATGCTTTTTACTTATTTTCAAAAGTCATTTTAAAAACAAAAGCTGATAGAAATATTGCATATTTTGATTCAGAGTACCTACTCCTAAATTAGTCGAAATTGTTTTTTTGAATTCATTGCAACTCAAAAAATGTAAATTTTGTGGCCTTGTGTAAATTACGTGTTATGTTCAGCATTTAGAAGAACAATTGGTTTCTTGAAAAAATTTTCAAATCAGCATAACATTTATATAGAAATAAATGGTTTTTTTATAAAAAAAATGTTTCGTTTCAAACTCTGTTCTCATAAAGTTACACTTCTTAATAAAAAACCCATTTTAAAAACGAGGTATGGTTTAAGTTCGAGTTTCTTTTAAGCTTGAGCTTGAGCTTGAGTTTGTTATCAACTACGGTTCACCTACGGCTCCATGGGCCAATGACATAATGCTCCTCATCTCCTAAAATTCTAAAGTTTCATCATTGAAACACTTAAAAGTTGTTATTAGTTTATTTATATTGATTTACAGTCAATAAGGTTGATTGCTCAGTTTTGATTGTGGATTAAAAAATAATTACAAAAATTTCAACTATTTGAAACATTGAAGTCAGTTTTTTTTTCCAATTCTGCATAACTAATCTAAATCAATCACAATTACATTTGTATATACCCTTAAAAAAGTTAAGATTAAAATGACAAAATACAAAGAAACAAACAACATTCAAATGCAATAAATGAAAAATGTACTGTAAATATTAATTTAAAACAAAAATCAAACTCTGCTCATTACAAAATTTTCATCCTATGGAAAAAGACCCTAACTAAGCTTGCCCTCATGTACCATTATAAATGTGCAAATTGATTCAATTTCTTGAGATTTATTTCTATCTCGTAAATAATTACGATTAAGATTGGTGCAAAAAAGCTTTTAAATGTCCAGTGGCGGCGAATAGTTTTGATGTAAATCACTCTTACCTAAAAACGCTGGCAAAGTTGTAATGTTAGTCTATTTGAATCAACAAATGTTTCGTTTAATACATACTTTTAAAAAAGTTTTACTTTCAACTGATGTTATGTTAAAACATCAATATTTTAACTAACAACTGACTCAAAAAACCAAACCCCATATTTAAAAATAGATATTTTGATGATTTTTGAATCAATAATATTTTGTGTGAGAATCCAACCTAGTTTGATCGTCACAATTTTCCATTTTCATACAAAAAACACAATCATGTAACCGATTTATTCAGCTCGTTTTAAATTTAAGATCCACATTTCAAACTTTGGAGATTTGAAAACCTCAAAATTAAGTGCTTGCAATTAACAGGTTCAAAGAAAGTCCTACACATGTAACATTTTAAAAGCCTACAAAAAGGGTAAGGTAAAAGATTATTCCGAAATTTGTTAGTTGTAAGTCAATCTCACAAAAAAGCTCAAGGCTTAGAACATTGTTGAAAAACAGGAAAATAAATTGATACGCGAGTATAAAACTGTAAATATGAAACGGTCTCACCCAATTTCACCGATTCAACATTGATGGTCGGCTGTTTCTCGGAGGCTCCAGGAGGTTAATCCTGAAT